>NC_079441.1:21861836-22016836 GCF_903798145.1 Danio aesculapii | reverse complement strand
AGAAATGTATGCGGGTTTGGAACCATTTGAGGGTGAGGAAATAGTGTGAACATTTTTAGTTGTGGGTGAACTATCCCTTTAAGCTTAAAGTATATAGTCCACTTTATATGCACTTAAAAAAAAAAAGAGTCCCAATTATGCATTAAAAAGGTCATATTTTGGTTTTGGAGGTCTTCAACAATCTGATATGCATGCATGGTCAAAAAACACTTTCATTGTCTTATAATATGCATTTATTTTTACCTAATTATCCCAACGACGCCTATATGATTCGGTCAGCAATTCATTTGTTCCCAAACACCTCCTTAGCACGATGCTAATCTGCGCTGATTGGTCCGATTACCCAGTCTGTTGTGATTGGTCGACTGCGTTCAGCGTGAGAAAGGCCCACCACGGAATGCAGAGTATATGTGTGAGCCCAATGCAGGAGTGCATTAAGCAATGCAGTTTAACATCAGCATATTGACCTATTCTAGCAATATTCTTAAGTAAAAACAGTGACACACATTCAGTGTTAATACACACAGTGGCAAAAGCTGAACTATTTTGAAACTTGACCGCCGCATGTGTATAAGAACAGCTGACGGTGGCCAAAGCAATGACAAACGGCAAAGGATCGCAAGCTCACAAACACATTTAAATCCGTAAGCAAAGTGGCATGCACTGTGTTTTCAATGCGCCTTTAGATGTGACACTACAAGCTGTTACAAGTAACAAAACACAATTAAATACATAAATTGCAAGCTAGAGAAAACAAAGAGGCAACCATTTTAATTGCACTAACTTACACTTACACAAATATAGGAAGAAACTGATCCATGAACTGTGTACCGTAAAGTTCCGGTCAAGCTCTGACAAAGTCCCATACATCAGTAGTCTATTCTGATCCTTCCTTTCATAAATGGCTGACGAATGCCCCGTTGTAGATTGCTGAAGCACTCGTCAGAAAAATGACGGAAACACAACACAAGGCTGAGCTATAATCCTGAGGTATTTTTGCAAAAATAAACTTTAACCACTGACTCTTACCTCACACTTCAGAGCACAGCGTCTTGGCGACTTGATTCAACCAGGATCTGCTACAGTGTTTGTCTTCTCCTTTTTCTTTCTACAGTGTTTATGGGTGGGTCTGGGAGTTTCAATTTTCCAAGGTTTGCACGCGCAATAAATGGACAGGGCTTGAGTTCCGTATCGACGTCATGCCGGCACTGCTAAAGACTCTTTACAGCGGCAATTAATTCGAACCACTTTGAGTCGACTCTTTAATAGATGAATCTATAGTTTTAAACACAGCGCACTTTCAGATTTGAGCCTTAGCTGGATATTTCACTTCACTTAGAACTGTGGTACACACTGCATAAAGGTCATTTTCAAAAACCCATAATAAGGGCTCTTTAAACACTACTTAGTTTGTCTACAAGGTGTAAATACTGAACATAGTGTAAGATATAAAAGGTAAGTTAAGGCTTAAAGTATACTTTAGTCATATTTACACAACCACTTTAGGGTGGTCCTAAAACAGGTCTCTGTCTGCTCAGAATTAAGTGTAAAGACGAAATGCCACATTAAACCGTCTGAATAAATATACATTTTTTAGAATTTATGCTGCTTCGGGTTTGGTTTGTGTGCGACCTCTGTGCATCTTTTTCATACTTACTAGGCTATATTCACAGTGCTCGTCAATCAAATTTTCCTGTTAGTACAGGCCAGAGATACTGTAAATAACATCTTTGTTTGGTGTTAAATGCTTCGAATGTGAGTTTGAATACCATTACTGTGACATTCATACAGTAGCTAAACCGAAAGCTGCTATAAGTTTACCTCAGATGTTGATGTAAAGCTGACACGGCAGGGTGAAGCAGGCATTAAGGCACATGAATTTAAAAAGACAGACCTAAATAAACACTTTTCAGTCATTGTCAAAAATACAAATCAATTTAATGTCACACTTTATTTTAAAATACAATTCATGCTATTAACAAACCATTACCAAACCATTAACTAAGACCTTTAGCTCAACAAACTACTGATTAGCTGCTACTTAGTAATAGTTAGTAAGGTAGTAGTTGGGTTTAGGTTTAGGGTAGGATTAGGGGTCTCCCTTATCTGACCCATTCCTTTCAGGTTTTGAAATCTCTTCTAATGATCTGATGAATTTATTCAGGTATGTTTGATTAGGTTTGTGGTTGAAAATGTGTACTGTTGGTGTGCCTTCAGGAACAGGGTTGAGAAACGCTTACAATGGTTACGATAAAAGATTTCCTTGTCATACAATTTCATCTAATCTTGTAATAGTCTAGTGCAGGGGTGCCCAAACTTTTTCTTATGATGGGCCAAAATCCAAGCTTGATTGAGAGATGTGGGTCGAAAGTAAATATAGCAAACTGTATTGCAATAAATTTGCCATGGGTAATTTCCTAATTTATTTCCTAATATTTATAAATAAATAGAAAAAATGCTTCAACTGTATTTACTAATACATTCAAATAAAAAAATATATATAATATTTTAACAAACTTATTACAATAAAACCATAAAAAAACAAAAAAAAATCCAAACAATGGAATTCAATGGTGATTACACCAATCATGCTGAACCTGCCTTTGCCTTGATTTGCACCATAGATATATACACTAGATATCGCATACGGACCCTGAGCATGCGTCAACAGTGCTGCCACATTTGTACAGTGCTCCCAGGACAAATGTCATTTAACCGCACTAGTCAAGACTAAAGCCAATGTGAAGATGCTGGACTTTTAGAGCTGTGTATGGGTCTAGTAAAGAGCAAACAAAGAAAATGAAGCACAAAGGCACACAAGAACATTTCATAGGTAAGATTTCGTTTTTTAAAGTTTTTATATATTATGAACTTTTGTGCTAAACAAGTATTGATGATAATACAGTCACTTACTGCAGTGACCATGAGGCAAAGTAGCACCAAACTTGCACTAAATACTAGGCTTATGCTAGTTTTGTTGAATAAAATAAACAAACAATGTCAATGAAATATGACAACAAGATGCTGTGGTGCTAGAAATGTGTATTATTGTCGACTAAGTGAACAAGTCATTCATAACGAATCACACCCTCTGTTTGAATTAGATGTGAAAGCGGGAGAGGGGGTGTGTTTCAGGACAGGAATTAGATCAAATTTAACAGGGAGAGTGGATAATACATTTCCATGCACACAACATGCTCTTTGTCGGCAATGCCAGTGCGGTCACTGATCCATCAATGTAGAAAAGGGATGTAAATTTATAATTTTCAAAATTTAAAAAAAGATATTTGCACACTGACCACCGGGAAAACTCCCGATCATAGATACAGTATATGTATACATGCGTATATATCTCTGGCTCTGGATCGCCAGTCCTACACTGCACCTTGGTCTCACATTCATTTCAAAGGAGCGCTACCCTGTACTAAAATGGCAGCTCTAATGATGCATTCCTTCCAATAGACAACAATAGTGTAGGCGACATCTAATATAAATATCTGTGGATTTGCACGCTGTTGTCTTCTGGTTTGTCCCCTATTCGTTAAGTGATAGTATGTATGTTTTTAAAAAATCTGATTCATGCACAACATTTAATTGAAACATTTAATTTCAGTTAGCTTTTTTGTTGCTAAACAATAAAACAAACAAACAAAAGGTTACATTAAAATAGAAATGAGAATCTCTGTTAAAGACATTGCCCAACCCTCCCCAATCATTTGCCTTCTGGCGGGCCAAATCAAAAGATACAAAGGGCCAACTTTGGCCTGCGGGCCCTAGTTTGGGCATCTCTGGTCTAGTATAAAAGTTTTGTAATAACCCCTAGTAACACTCGAGGGTTTTTCCATTGAGTGCTCAATAAAGGTTTTCATTATGAGACGAGTGATGAATGATAATTTACATATGCTGACCACTTTCTAGATACAAATATTGGAACTGCTGCTGTATAAAAACCACCGACTTCAACGCCTTCCTGGACCAGAAGGGCTGCACATCTGGAAAGCACTGCTGGATCCCCAAACAGGTGCTTGTGGACTTCACACTGCTGTTATTTACATGGACACACACTGTATAATCAGCAATTCCTCTCTGAGAAACGTGCATGTTGTGTTTGTTTGGTCTGCAGGATAAAAAGAAGGTGGCCTGTCGGCACGATTGGCATCAGACGGGGAACCAGGTTGTGGTCACGATCTACGCCAAAAACTGCAATCCAGATCATTCCTATGTGGAGGCCAACCGCACTGTGGTGAGTTCAACACTTCTGATGTTCCATCTGCACATCAGCGTCCCGTCAGATTTTTCATGCAGTGCTTTGGGTCTGTTTTTGTGTTCTTCATCAATCTGCAGTTGACCTGCCACATTCAGTTTGAGGGCGACAAAGTGTTTCATAAGGACATCCATTTATGGGGGGTAAGACTGCTGTGCATTCATCATTCCTTAGGATTTAGCACTGACAGAGTTAATACTGAAAATACTTTATAATCCTTGCATGTTCTTGTTTTATTGACTGTTTTAAGTCGTTTATAGTTTTTTATTATTTAATGTTAAGTTCAGTTTGATATATTTTTTTTCAAATTTCATTCATTTCAGTTTAACATTTAGAAATTTAATTAGTTTTTATTAATACATTTTTAATAATAATAATAATCACAGTAATAATACTAATAATATAAACTTTATTTTACATAGCGGCTTTAAAAGGCAAATCTCAAAGCGCTTTACAAATATAACAAGTACAGAAGTAAAAGATATGTATAATGACACATTCAGAAAAGATTAGACAAAATAAAGCAATTCTAATAAAGAAAAACAAAGAAATATTTACTTAAATAATTTTAATCACTTTAAAAAAACTAGTTTATGGCACCATTTCCTATATTTCATTTGAAATGTATTGTAAATATATATTCATTTAGTATTATTTATATAAAAAGTTGAGATTTAATTTAATATTTAGAATTAGCTTTTAATTTACATTTTCACTTAATATTTAATTCTTTTATATGTAATTGTTTTAGATTCATCTTTATTCTTTTTTTATATTTATAAATGTTTTTATATTTAATTTTAGTTTGTTTCATGTAGCTATATTCATATTTAAACTTATTTAGTTTTCATTAATATTTAGAATGTTTTAATTTTTAATTTTTATTTAATATTTAGTACTTTTGTCTATAATCATGTGCTAGTTGCATCTTTATTCTTTTTTATGTTTATAAATTAATTTATATTTAACTTTTGTTTGTTTTAGTTAGCCATCTTAATATTTAAACTTTTATTTGGTTATTATTAATATTTAGAATTGGCTTTAATGTTATGTTTATTAATTATGTGCTAATTCAGCCTGATCTCACGAGAAAACATGAGTATTTTACGTTTTGTCAGTTTAGTGGCTAATTCATACGAATTCGAAAATGTACGATTTTAAAAATAAGGCATGGCACCCAACCCTACCCCTAAACCCAACCGTCATTGGGGGATGAGCACTTCGTTCTAAATTATACGAATTACATTAGAGTACAAATTCATACGGATTAGCCACTAAATCAAAAAGTTACGAATTGCCGTGAGATTGCGTTGGCTAGTTTCATCTTTATATATTTTTTGATATTTATAAATGTGCTATACTTAATTTTAGTTTGTTTCAGTTATCCATATTAATATTTAATCTAATATTTAGTTTTCAGTTATATTTAGAATTAGCTTTTATTTTAAATTTTCACCTGATATTTAGTACTTTCGTCTGCTATTGTGCACTCATTTATTTAATTTATTTATACTTTTTTATTTAATATTTGTTTGTTTCAGTTAGCTGTATTCATATTTAAACTATTGTTTAGTTGTCATTTATATTTAATTTTTACTGAATATTTACTACTTAATTTGTAATTATGTGCTAGTTTCATTCAATTCTTTTTAATATTAAATACTTTATTTAATATTATGTACTATTATTTAATATTTAAACTGTTATTTCAGTTAGTTGCCAAGGGAATGTTACTCATTTCCATGAGTTAATATTTAATCAGAATGTTTCAGTATACATCAAGTTTTATAAATATTTAGAATTGGCTTTTATTATTGTAAGCTAATATTTCATTTTAGATTTAATATTTTTAAACAACCAAACAAAGACTAGTTGGTGGTTTTTGTATTTCAACTTTTTCACACAGCCAACATTTCTAACTCTTGTTTATTTTAAGCTTTTCATATAATTTATTGTAATAAATCTCCATCAAATATTTTAATGTTCATTAACACTTATTTCAGTCATTTTAGTGTAATCGAATGCTAATATATCAAAGTATTCATATCAAACATAAACCAGAGTCAGCCTGTGTCTGTTTTTCTCAGGTGATTGACATAAAGAGCAGTTTTGTGAACATGGTGCCATCTAAGGTTGAGGTGAGCATGAGGAAGGCCGATGCTGTAGCCTGGGGAAAACTGGAGGACCCCAAACACAAACCTGAGCCGGAGCTCACCGACAACATGAACAGCGCAGAGCAGGAGGAGGTCAAGCCCCAGTGGGACATTTCAGACGATGACATCAGCGAGTCTGACTGGGAGGACGAAGAGGAGGAGGAGGAGAAAAAAGAAGAAAAACAGAAGGAAGATGCTGAGAATGGACCGCCTGAGCTAGAGGAGCCTGCTGATGTCAAACAAGAGAAATGAACATTCATGCTGGAGTGTTGTGTTTACAAGCACATAGGGGATTTATACTAATGCCTTCAGGTATGTCAGGTTTTTTTCACACTTTTTTTTTCACAGTTGTGTTTGCGAAAATCTTTTGTCTATGATTGTGTGTTAAAGGTTGAAGAAGTCTTAAAATACTTTTTCTTTCAATTCTGCTGTTTCATTGAGATTTTTGAAAATAAATTCATTTCTATTATGAAGTAGGAGGGAGAAATTTATATTAGTATAAGATTTTTTGAAAGAATTCTCACACAGTAAGGCTGCATTTATTTAGTCAGAATTACAGTAAAGCAATAATATTAATTACAGCAGGTTTTGTCACATGAGACTTCAGAAATCATCGTCATGTGATTTTCTTTGTAATTTGGTGCATAAGAAACATTCAAGAAGCAGGATTATTTAATGGAACTGGACTGGAAATAAAAGTTTTCTGGTTACACTTCAAAATGTCTTGTTAGTTAATAGCTAAGATATTAACAATACATGTGTTCCATTGTTTATCTTTTTATTTTCTAATGTTTTTTCATTTTTCAAACATCAAGTTTGTCGTCTTATTTTACATCTCGTAATTTTGAAAGTTTTGACTCCTCTTGAAAGTTTTATTTTCTAAGACACAATTTGATCATTTTGACACCTGTTTCATGACAGATACTTGTATAATTAAAAAATAGTTATTGAAATCTTTAATTATTTAAAAATATACTTTAATTAGGGTTGGAACATCTCTATTGTTTACAATTTGGTTCCAAATGTCCGAAACATGGTTATAGCTCAGCTGAACAAACTACTAATTTTGAGGTATCATATTTTTTATTTAATCATTTTGTGTTTTTAGTAAATCCTAATTTTGACTTTTTACTGAATGATTTTTGACATTCTCATAATTTACAGTTGTGTAATGTGTAGTATTTTATACAGTTTTTGACATATCTGTCATAGTTTTGAGACATCTGCTTTTTTATCTAATAATTTGGACTAAAAAGAACTTATGAGATATTTAGTTACTAACAAAAAGTTGTCAAAATTATGAGTACATAATTTGTACTCATAATTTTGACAACTTTTTGTTAGTAACTAAATATCTCATAAGTAATCGACTTTTATCATAATCTCAGACCTTTTTAATTTAATTTGACAAGAAAATCTAAATTTACTTTTTAATTCATAATTTTCACATTCTCATAATTTAGAGTCAGTAATTAAACTTTAATCTAATTGACTCATAATTTTAACTTGCTATTACATAATTTAAACTTTTTATCTCAATGTTTACCTTGTAATTTAGACTTTTCTAATATTTTTTGCCTCATAAGTTAACTCATAATTTCAATTTATCTATTTTTTAACTTTCTATCTCATGATTTAAAGTTAGAAATCCTTATAATTTTTGACTGTCATATTTCATATTTTTTTACGTTCTCCTAATATGTTCTCTTCTTAGTGTCAAAATTCTGAAATTCTGTGATGTAGATAAAACGTAAATATTATGAGATGTAAAAATTATAATATATAACATAAACTATGTGGCAAGTCAAAAGTAGGAGATAAAATGTGATTAAAATTATGAGATAAAATGTGGTCAAAATTATGACATGAGACAAAAAATCTAAATAATCAAATAAAAGGTTAAAATTATGAGATGGAAACATGATGTGCCAAAGTCAAAATTAAATTGACGAGATAAAAATGATGAGATTAGAATGTCAAAATTATGAGATAAATTATGTGACGTCAAAACTACGATATAAATGAAAATTATGGGATTAAAATTGTGTCAAGTCAAAATTATGAGATATAAAAGTTATGTGATGTCAAAATTATGATATAAATCAAAATGATGAGAAATTATGACAAGTCAAAATCATGAGATTAAGAAGTAAAAATTATGAGATAAAAATTTACAAGTCATAATTATAAGATAAAAATTAAGATGTCAAAATTCTGAGATGAAAAATGATGTGAGAAATCTAAAATAAATTGAGATATGATAAAAAGTCAAAATTATAAGATGTTAAAAATCTAACAAAAGTCAATTATGATTTAATAAAAAGTCTAAATTATGAGATGAAATGTTAAAATTGTTAGATAAACGTCAAAGTCTAAATTATGAGATAAAAGTCTAAAATGTGTCATGAACAGGACTAAAAAAAACAAATTGCAACCAGTCAAACAGCAATGGCCACACTTTATTTTTGCATCAAGTCAACAGCAACAATCCTGAAGTGGGTGATTGCAGTCAGTCGAACAGAGTCCAAGGCCATGGAAGCTTGACTGCAACCCATATGGCAAGAAGTATTTTAAATTAAAAGGATAAATAAGACATCTTCAAAGTAAACAGTAGTCTCGACAATGACCAGCAAATAACATCTACCTCTTCCATTTTGATTCATTTTCACTCTCAAAAATAAAAAAACAAACTCTGTTCATAAAATAATCGCCTTTCACTATGAACCTGATTAAATCTATGCGTTGATACACAGAGATGGTCAAATAACGTATACGTCATGTTAATCAAAACTGAACAGCACTCAACATTTCATCAAAGTTGAGGAACTTTAAAACAAAAACATGCAAAATAATAGTAATAAATACACAGTCCAGCTTTTATGAGCATAAGCAGCACCTTGACTGTCCATTAAACGTTCCTACATTTTGTGATGTCTTATTTGAGCAATACTGTTAGACTTTGGCTCACAACTATCAAGAAAACGATTAAGTAGTTCAGTATTGTGTGTATTTTCTTTTGATGGAATAAACAGAGTTACACCGTACCATTGGAGTGTGCTGATAAACACCGTTGTGAACCATACATTAGCTGAGATCAAGTTTTGCTCAGGGTTTTCTCATATACAGACTGAGCCCTCTGTCAGGGACGGCAGCTGGATAACATTCAGAAGTTTGATTATATGTAACACCTCATCATCGATTTTCCATACCAAAGAAATCAAAACACACTCAACCTTTAAGTCTGCTTATTTTTTTTTCCTCTTTAAAACTATATTAAAGTGCAAGGCGAGATAAAATACATCTTGAAATAGTTTTTACGACATACAGCATCACACGAGATTTTCCCTGCAGAAAGAAAGTAAAGAAAGAGCTCACTTTAAAACCACTGCGCTTCATTTTACTCACTTGGCACAAGAGTTACGGCACTGAAGCTTCTAGAACAACGGCTCAATTGACACACTAGTGATACACCACCACGACTTGGCTGACGATTCGATTAAAAAGAAAAAAGTAGACCTTTTTTTCCTGCATAAGAGCATGAAAGGCATGCAGAAACCTAGATGGTCTTTGATAGAGAGATACAGAGACGAGATGCAGGTTAACTAGAACCATTTTGACGAATACTACAAGTCCACCATACATTCATTCATCAGGATATTCCCTTTTTTGTGTGTGCGTGTCTTCATTTCAGTACAGTCGTTTTAGTTTGTTCCTTTCTTGTTGTTCAGACGGCGACGGGACGGGGTCTTTTTGGAGAACAAAGTTTATAGTTTGTATTTGAAGGCTTGAATACTAAAAATAAAGAACAAAAGTAGCGAGATATTAAAAAAACCAGGAGAACTCATCACTCCACTTTCTGCTCTGATGGTGAGCACTTCCTATGACATCATCGCAGGCGGAGAAGAAAGCAAACAGAAGCACAGTAATGCAGTGCCGCGTCGCCCTCCAAAATAAGCTTGCAAACACTAAAGGTGGGCAATGTGCGTCTGCACCGGGGGTCTCGGGTCATCCTCACTGAGCGTAAAGCAGCGTCTCGTGGCAGAGCGTATCCTCTTGACAGCAATCCAGCTCTTCAGTTTCCTGCAGGATCCACATCACACGCGCCGGCTTTGATATCCCATGATCCTGAGGGAAAACAAATAGGCTGTGATTGGCATTTAACGTGAATCACTAATTAATGTTGCTTTTTCGATTTTTCATGTGGTGATAAAATATCAACACATGAAGATCGAATAAAATGCTTTTTTTGTTTCAAATCAGAGACTTAGTTCTGTGTGTGCATACATCATTCATTTTCTTTTCGGCTTAGTCCCTTTATTAATCTGGGGTCGCCACAGCGGAATGAACCGCCAACTTATCCAGCATGTTTTTACGCATATATATATATATATAAATAAAATGGACATTTTCTAGTAAAAAATATTCTGAGGGCTGTCAAATTTGTCAAAATCAAAACAAATGCTTCAAATAAGCCATTTTATGAGTCATTTTTCATATAAAAATGTACACATTTTACCGGCCACTATATTAGGTACACTTTACTAGTACCAAGTTGGACCCTTTTTTGCCTTCAGAACAGCCTGAATTCTTCATGGCATAGATTCAACAAGGTGCTGGAAAATTCCTCAGAGTTTTTGGTCCATATTGACATGACAGCATCACGCAGTTGCTGCAGATTTGTCGGCTGCACATGATACCTAATAAAGTGGCCGGTGAGTATAAATCATGCTTCTGAGTAATACTGTACATAATAAAATAACCCAAAGTACATCGTAAAAAGTGATTACATTTAAAAAAGTGAGTGTATCCATTGCTTTTAAAGCGATAAGTTACAAGTTATGTTAAGTCTTAACAGTTCCAAGTTACTACAGGTTTGCTCACTTTTTTAAAGTAAAATCAACTTGACGCTTTTAAGGCAACAGTTTTACTCATTTATTTAAAGTAACTAATCATTTACTACAGGTGTAACTACTTCACTTTTCTTGTGGTTAATGCTGATTTTCTGCTAGTTAACGTGTACGTGTACGTGTGTGTGTGTGTGTGTGTGTGTACGTACGTGTGTGTGTGTGTGCGTGTGCGTGTGCGTGTGTGTTACCTGACAGAGAGCTGCTAGAGCGCTGCTTGTGTAACCTTTCCTTCTCTTTCTTCCCCTTGGGCATGATTTTCAGCTTCATGCTGCTTTTCCCAGACACACGGGAGGATTCCTGGAGGAAAAAACAGGAACTTATTTGTCACATGTCTCAAACGATCTACTACTTTTTATTTTGCCCAGAATTTGAAATGTTCAGTGTCTCTGGATTTACAGTTGATTGGTTTTACAGGTTTAGGTTTAACAACTTTATTAATCCCACCAGTGGCAATTTAATTAGGGCAGTGGCAATCACTTACAAACAACATTAAAATACCCAATCCAGCATGCTTCATAATAACTTCACAAATGTAAGCTTCTAAATCTGGTATCACATTATTTTGATGGCCCCTTTAACACATTTTGTTGAATTGAAGTTACATTGCATCTACATGTTCTAATTCTCATTAGATTATAAGTAGACTGTTAGGTTGGGGTTAGAGTTATAGTTAGTGTAAGTTGACATGTACTTGCAAAGTTTCTTATAGTCAGTTAAAAGTCTGTTGAAGGAGCAGTATCAGCAGATATTAAGCAGGCAGTCTACTAATACTCAAATAAGAAGTAACTGGAATGTAGTTGTAATGCAACTTTTAGTCAACAAAATAAAGTGTTATACTAAATCATTATTGCCTCAGGAACAAAGGAGAATTTACATCTATTAACCACCTATCACACTTTGAATTTTCCTCATGTTACTCTGCTAGACTCCGCAGAGACAAACCAATAATCTTGAAGCAGGTCTTGACTAAGCTTTGACTAAGGCGATTGTTTTTGTCTCTAACAGAAAGTGAGGAGAACCAGCAGAAAAAGGATCATCTGTTTGGTTTAACAATAAACTACTGATTCCATTTCTTCTAAATTTGAAACACAAATGTAGTCATACAGAGAATTTTCTTTGTGTGAATTAAGAAAATGCTCATTTCAAGACAACACAATGTCAATCTAAATTTTGGTTTGTGAGGCCAGTATTTGGTAGAATAACCATTTTGCTTGAAATAATTTGTAATTCTAAATTGTCATTAAAAAAAAATCACTAATGTATTGAATATTACCATGCAAGGATGCCATTTTAAACCATAAACACTAGATTTGGAGGTCAGTAAATGGCTTTTGAAAGCTTCTAATGTTATCACTCAATTAAATGGGCGTTATTAGTGGTTATCAGCTGATTGAAATGGGCCAGTATGGGCTTTCTGCGCCTACTAGTAGGCTCAGAAGGCAGTTATCATCCATCCACATGGTTAATCAGGTATAGATCACATACGGCTGAGGCCGGAAATTAATGAGAATTATTTAAATTATTTCTTAAATTTGCCATTAACTATGGAGGCTTGAGAAAGCCCACATACTGTAAACTACATAAACTTATTGTTCCGTCTTCTTCTTAGACTATTTTAAGAACGCATCTCTTCCTAGACCGTTCATACTACAATCACCAAACTAACTCCAAACAATACTTCATTAAGTTGCCATATCTTTTCCAACTGATCCGATGGGAAAAGTCCCATTGACTTAACATTGGACCAAATTTTATGACTTCATAACTTTACGTCAGACTGTCATACAGACTTAAGGTTATGCTCAATCAACTCAGACCACCAATCTGCCAATCACTGATGACCTTTCAACTTGCTAGCCACACCCTAGCAATCACTTACGGCACCTTAGCAACTATCCCATAGACTTCCATTGTAAAAAAAAACTGCCACTGACTTTACATTGGACATACTAACAATGTTCATGCTAGCAATATACTAATCCAAACGAACGACATAAAAATCGTACTGAAAACATACTAACAAACATACTAAACAAACTAGCATCCTAAACAAAAAAATCACTCAGAACCCCCTATCAACAGCCTAGCAAGAAACATGCCAATGCATACTAGAAACATGCTGAACTATATGTAGTTATAACAGTTTCAAAGTTCTTAAAAACTACTTCAATGATTTAAACTCTTAAACTACATCAAACTTTCAGACTGGGCTTTCTCAAGACACCATAGAGTTTGTCTACGAACTTTACTTTTCTAGTTGTATTTTATTAACGTCTTCCCCTACCCCAACCCTAAACCCAATCATCACAGTAATGTAAAAACAGATCTGGATCTGGAGTCTTCTTTATTAGCACAGCTGATTAACCATGTGGATGGATGATAACAGCCTTCTGACAAAATTAGACAAATAAAACTGGTTAAATGACAATGTACTGACATTAGGAAATGTTCCCTGAGCATGAGCTGAAAATGATTTTTAAAAGTCCAAATTTAAAACATTTAAATAACAATAAAATAGCAAAATCTGACTGTTTTACTGTAATTTAGATTAAGTAAATGCAGATTTGGCAAGCTCTGAGTAGATGAGGACTCCAGGAGGATATTTAAATGATTTATGTTATTGTTGTTATCTAAAAGCGCACCACATTGAATCAACCTCTCAGAATCCAGCTGTTGTGCTTCATTAAATACAATCATGCAGTTTTACAATGTAAAGCTGGCACAGACCTCCTCAGAGCAGTGCATGCTGGGACAGATCCAGTGAATGTCCTCCAGCTTCTGTAATTCAGCGCTGAGACTCTCCACTGTAGACAGAAGCTCCTCTTTCTGAGAAGACTCCAGCTGCTACACACACACAGAGAAATGTCTTAATCAGATGTCAGACTCCATTAAACACAAGGAAAGTGTTTCTGCTCACCAGCAGTTTCCCCTCCAGGAGCATCTTGGTCTCTTGCTGGAGAACTGTACTGCTGTTGACAATATCTACAGCTGTACTGCGGCTCAAACCCTGTGGAGAAAGACACACACATACACACACAGGTTCTCAATGATGACATTACATAGACTTCCATTGTATTTACAGTATATCAGGTTAATGAGAGTGTCTGTCTATGGCCTGACCCTAAACCAAACCCTCACAGAAACAAATGCCAATCATTAGATACTAATAAAAACACGTTCTTTTAATCAGTGAGCACCAGTGAAACATCCTCACTAGTAGGTCGTTTTGATATCTTACTATATAAGTTAGGACCTGCACACACACACACACATGCTGGTATTAGTGATTTGCAGGGATTCTCCATAGATGTACTGTATTTTACACAGTAAAACCACTTCTTATATGACCCTACCCCTAACCATCATCAGGCAAAATTTGAAAGTGAATCTTGATAGAGTATAACTACACTACCTGACAAAAGTCTTGTCGTCTATCCCAGTTCTAAGAGAAACAAAAAATAACTTGACTTCTAGTTGATCATTTGGAAATTGGCAGAAGGTATTTTTCCGATGAATCATGTTGAACTGCATCTCCATCATCACAAATACTGCAGACCTATTGGAACCTGAATAGCCCCAAAATTCTTATAGAAATCAGTCAAGTTTGATAAAGGAAAAATCATGTTTTGGGATTACATTCAGTATGGGGGCGTGTGAGAGATCTGCAGAGTGGATGGCCACATCAACAGCCTGAGGTATCAAGAAATTTGTGCTGCCCATTACATTAGAAACCACAGGAGAGGCCAAATTCTTCAGCAGGATGGTGCTCCTTCTCATACTTCAGCCTCCACATCAAAGATCCTGAAAGCAAAGAAGGTCAAGGTGCTCCAGGATTGGCCAGCCCAGTTACCAGATATGAACATTATTGAGCATGTCTGGGGTGAGATGAAGGAGGTGGCTTTGAAGATGAATCCAAATAATCTTGATGAACTCTGGGAGTCCTGCAGGAACGCTTTCTTTGCCATTCCAGATGACTTTATTAATAAGTTATTTGAGTCATTGCAGAGATGTATGGATGAAGTCCTCCAAGCTCATGGGAGTCATACACAATGTGAATTCTTTTTCCACTGCACCATGACTTTATATACTGTACATTATTTCTGTTAAGTGACAAGACTTTTGTCTAAGCAAAGTCAGAGCTTACTGTCCTAATTAAATAATTAAATATCAAGTCATGATCATATTTTATTTTGGTAAAATAAGCGTAATCTAGAGGCCTTTGCCTTTCATATAAACCACTTCTGATACCACATGATCAACTAGAAGTCAAGTTATTATTTGTTGCTCCTAAAACTTAAATAGCTTCATAAGAAACACTCAAAGCCTCAGCGGGAGGAAAGACATGCTATAATTCCTGAGCCGAGACTCAAAGCTGCACCTGTTAACCTTTCAAGTGGCTCTAAAGCGCATCATTCACTGCTGTGTGTATAGCATAGATCTATATTTGTGTATGTATGCTGGTCTCTCTATAGTCAAATGCCTTTGCTTATATAGTGAAATATGACAACTGAGGACATTTTACTGGTCCTTACTAGTTAAAAGTTAAAAGTTTGATTGTGTTTTTTAGATTAATGCAGGGGTCACCAATCTCGGTCCTGGAGGGCCGGTGTCCCTGCAGAGTTTAGTTTCAACTTGCCTAAAAACAGCTACAATACCCGGATGTTTTAATTATACCTAGTAAGACCTTGATTGGCTTGTTCGGATGTGCTTAATTAGGGTTGGAGATAAACTCTGAAGGAAATGGGCCCTCCAGGAACAGGTTTGGTGACCACTGATTTAGTATTTTACGCTTGGTTCTATGTTTGTTTAGTCAATATGGTAGTTCTATAGGTCAATGATTCCAAAAGTGGGGTCCAGGGATAATGAGGGGGGTCGCTTGGTTATTTCCAAAAATCTAATTCATTTTATGAAACTATTATAATGAACATATTTGTCCAAATGCTACAGAGGATAAAAATAGTAGTTAATAGTTATAAAACTATATATTTTTTTCCATTGGGATGCAACCCCTGGGATCTCATTACATTAGATTAGAGACCCAGCAATAGGGTCAGATGCAGCAGATTGATTTCATGGCACCAGGTTACATTTTCTGACACCTTTACAGCCACGATCGAACATGGAGGATGATCTCCGAGTGGTGGTCTCTAAAAATAAACAAAGAATAGACTTGGGCATATTGCTGTGTGTGAGCCGTTTTGGGTTTTCAAGGTTTGTGTATTTATAACTACCTCAGAGGATATTGGGGGTCATGAGTCACTGACATTGTTATTTTGGGGGTCGAAGGCTGAAAAGTTTGGGAATCCCTACTATAGTGAAGGCAATATATAACCGTGCATTCACACGGGGCTTCAGCGTCAACGCTTGATCGAGGGTGTGTCTGAAGTTAGGGCGGATGCGATCTTCATAGCAGCGACAGCCAATGAAATTAGTCCGCAATCAGCTACTGTCTGAGCTGGGGTATTTGCATAGAGCAATCTGATTGGTTGATAATTCCGATGGCGCTTAAAAAGTAAAAAAATCCTCAACTTCTGCAGCAAGTAACCCTGCTGAAGCAGCACTGACGGACCCACAATTCAGTTCGGCAGCGCTTGACGTCACCCATTTAAAGTGAAGCCCCGTGTGAATAGGGCGTAATTCACCTGATATTAAAACAAATAATGTGAGAGACTAAAACAATTATTAAATTAAAAAATTTAAAACAATAAAGTGTAATACAGTTTTCAAATTACATGAGTTCATCATTTATGCAGAAAAAAATATTTATATACTATTTTTTAGATTATATATTCACTAATAAACCGCAAATTGTAAAAATATTAATTAAATTTTTTTTAGTAAATTAAATTAAATTAAATTAAATTGAATTTTATTTTATTTTATTTTATTTTATTTTATTTTATTTTATTTTATTTTATTTTATTTTATGTGAACTTGGACCACAAAAACCACACTTATGTTGCATGGATATATTTTTATGCAAATACTAAACATGTCAAAATCTATTTTTTTGATTAGTAATGTGCATTGCTATGAATGACATATTGACAACTCAAAGTGATTTTCTAAGTATTTCATTTTTTTATAAACCCTCAGATTCTGGAATATTTAAGTAGTTGTAACAATGAAAAGCCTATTAGCTTTTAGATGATAAATAAATATTGATATTTATTCAAAATGTTGTTCTAAGATGATGATTCTGCCATACAAACAAAACAATGTATTTAGTTTCTAAAGCATTTTCAAAGCAAAGTTAGTGTTAGTGTCACCTCAGGACTGGAGGGTTTGGAAGGAAATGCTTCGCTCAGGACCGCAGCGCTGGCATTTACAGCATGAGCCAGTTCCTGCTCCACCACCTTATGAGTCTTCGCCACTTCCCGAATCCTACAATGCATTCAGAAGCAGCACAAAACAAGTTCTCTTCAGCATAAGCCTTTAATGCATGCTTTTAAAAGGGATTATGAATGTAAATCACGTCTGAACAAACACAAGGAAGTGTCACATCTCTACATATCTGAAGTTACTGTAATGGGTGCGGTTTGCAGTAAAACAGATATAATCATTTGTATAATAACCCTGAAATAGCTTCTAACAGATGCATGCATTGATCTTCACTGTAGTGTAACATTGCTCTGTGTGGGTGTCAGACTCTTCATTCACACACACCTGCTGATGAGCGTGTCGGCCACTAAGCCAAGCTGCTGGACCTGAGCACATTCCTCCTCCGTCAGATACTCCATGGACTGCTGGGAGTTGAGTCGTGGTCGAGACGGCCGGCTGTCACCTTTGCGCTTGTCTTCCCATGACTTCAGCGTGCTCTCGAAGGCCTGGTGACACAACAACTTCAGGTTAACCAATTGGAGAGCACTGATACTAAAGATTGGGTTCAGACATTTTTAGAGCTTAGAAATCCCGCTGACAACAATTCTTAAACCCTTAACTGTCATTTTCAACGCTAGTCTTCAACGCTTTGGTGCACAGATTGAAGCTTGATCTCATTTTAAACATGTCAGATTGTAGCTGTGAAAAAAGTTTAAAATGCTAAAATAAACAAAAGTTATGTGCCTTTATGTTTATAAAATAATAAAACAATGAATGTTAATACAATACAAAAAAAAATAGCATTTTATAAAACATGTTTTAACATAAAATTGACCAAAACTATATATGTGAACAAAATATATTCCAAAATATTGCGTTCAATAAAATTTAGTTGTCACAGTACCAGACATGACCACTGGATGACCTCCAGTTTCCATTAGTGAACATACAGTACAAGGGCACCCCCTATGTTTTGAGGAGTATGAGCTGTATTTTTTCATACTTTTGACGATATTTGTAAATTAGACATGAGATTCTAAAGTAGAATGGGCAGCTCGGTGGTACTTGAGTTGAATTTAGTCTCTAAAAAACATCTAAACAAAATTTGACATGTTGATTGCTGTAGCAAAGTAATGCTTTATGACTCTGATGAGTATCCTTGTTAAAAATTAATACTTGTTGCAATATCTATCTATCAATTCAGCAGATGTGGACTGAAAGTAGACATTTTAAGCTTTCAAATGATGTATAGTTTGTCATGATTGCTTTATGTTTAGTCTACAATATTACTGTTTAAATATGTAACAGTAAATGGTCTCACAGGTTGTAGGGTGAACGTAAATGTTTTTTTTTTTTAAATCTATCACTCTTCCTACATAAAAAAGTGTGGTAAAATAGTAATTCAGAAGTTTTGGACCTTTCCAATGTTTACAATATAGAGTTTGTCATGATTAGATTAGCATTTAATTGCAAAAAGGTGATGTAAATTTAAGTGTCCTGGTGGTGGGACAGTGAAGTTAAAAACTAAATCAGAAAAATAGTGATGTTGAGGACTGAAAACTCAGCTCTGAAAAACGTAGATTTTCTAATAAAGGGAATAAACAGGGGTTCTCAAAGTTTTCTGCTCGTGACCCCCAAAAAAACAATTCCAGTGACTCACAATCCCCATTATCCTCAGAGGAGGTTATAAACATACAAACATGGTACACACACACACACCAATAGAAACTATATAAACAAGCTTATTGACAACACAGTTTCAACAGTCTAACAACCATATAATTTTTTGTAGTCATTATTTATTTGTTTCATTTAATATTAACCTCACTTAATGAAAATGGTGGGCACGATGTGACTATTCTTGGTTAGTTTTTGGAGACCACCACTTGGAGCCTCTATGTTCAGTCGTGTCCTTTATTTTTATTGTATGTGAGTGCCATAAAGGTGTCAATGTTTAACATTGTGCCATAAAATCAATCTGCTGCAACTAACACGGTTCCTGTGTCATAACCCCAGAGGTCCCAATCCGGCTGATGGCTTTTTATTTGCATGTTTTTTTTATCTAACATTTAACTACCATTTTTATCTTCTGTAGATTACAGATAAATATGGTAATTCTAATTAATTAAAAACATATATGATAGTTTTGGAAATCACCAAGCGACCCCCCTCCCTATTGTCTCTAGACCCCCACTTTGGAAACCACTGGTTTAGAATACACAGAAAAAGTTGTTTTGGAATATTACTGTTTTTACAGCATTTTTGACCATTTAATGCAGCCTTGAGAAGAAGCATACCCTCAAATGTGACCCTGGACCACTTAAGTTTCAGATCTTTTTACCAGAAAGCTGAATATATAATTTCCACTTTAATATATATTTCCTATATATTTCCATTCATGTGGAAGATTAGTTTTCTAATTCAGGGTCAAAAAAACAAAAAACAATTAGCGACATCAAACTTTTAAATGATTGCATAAGTAGCAATGCTTTTGTCTTCAAAACCAAGCTTGTTTTTCTGGTAGAACATGTTAACAAAGCAGCTCACTGGTCTCCCACAAAGTGACAATGATCACGCAACACTAACAGCTGATGATTGATGCTGATCTGTTAAGACATTTGCAACAGTGATGACCGCTTCATGCACTCAAAAATATTAAGGCCTAACAAATAAGATTTATATATTTTGATTGCGTATGAAAATTTCATTCCATCTGGATTACATATTTTGAACATAACTAATAAACTAATAAGCTAATAAACTTTATGTCACTGGTATTTGTCCCAGTGATGGGTTGCAGCTGGAAGGGCATCTGCTGCGTAAAACATATGCTGGATAAGTCGGTTCATTCTGCTGTGGTGACCTCTGATTAATAAAGGGACTAAGCCAAAAAGAAAATGAATGATTGGTATTTGTAAGTTAAACATAAATGAAACAAATGAGAACAAGATTTATGTAATAATTTCAATAAATCCAATGTGTTTGAGATTCTTCTTTTTCAATTAAAACACATTGAATTTAATCTTTTGTGTAGAGCAGTGTTTCCCAACCCTGTTCCTGAAGGCACACCAACAGTACATCTTTTGGATGTCTCCTTTATCTGAACCATTCATTTCAGGTTTTCAAGTCTCTTCTAATGTTCTGATGATTTGATTCAGGTGTATTTGAATAGGGAGAGATTGAAAATGTGTACTGTTGGTGTGCCTTCAGGAACAGGGTTAGGAAACACTGGTGTAGAGTATGGAGGTGCATCAACTTTACCCTTGAATATTGGGCAAACCAATCTCACAGAATTGAACTAATTGGATCTGGCTTTATTCCATATTCATATTCTTAAATTAAATTAAATGTAATTAAATCTAACAGTATTTAATTTGACCAGATTTAGATTGATTCTAAGGAATCTGACAACATCCATTTAAACAAACTGACAAATTAAATAAAATTGAAAGGTTACAAAGCAAATAGTTTATAATGATGAATTTCATCATGATCCATTTTTTGAGTGTGAAGAATTCTTCTATATAACAAGCTGTTCTTAGTAAGACTGAACTGAATCATTTGAAACGGTTTGCATCTCCAATAAGTACCAATCCACAAATTACAATTTACACCAACTCCTTGTACAGTTTTTACTGTTCCCAACACTCCCTCTGAATTAAAATACACCAATATCCTGAGTTGTCCAGTTATTGTAACAGTACAGAGATGATGAGCAAAGCAGAGCAGCTGATAAGACTGCGTCAGTAGGCGGGGCTAAACAGGCAGTGATGCAGAAGCAGGCTTTGATCTCCCTCAGTGGAGGCGGAGTTTAGTCACACAATTAGACAATAAAGCGTCACATTCCACAAGCTGCTGTTTTGGCAGACTGGCTTCAATATAAGCTGTTACCTAACAAACAAGAAAGTTTAGACTTCTGAAACTTACTGGATGTTTTTATAGTACAACGATCTCTTATATATCAAAAGATCAATGGAATTTTGTCATCTCAGTTCATGACCCATTTAAAGAAAAGACACACAAACACACTGACCCGGTCTCTGGTGAGCATCTGAGCTCGATTCCTGTGAACAATTTGGACGATGCCTGGAGGCTGAATCCATGCCTCACCGTCCACCTGCACAGGAACACCTTCATCACCCAGAATGGTGATTTTCACCTGCCGACACTGAGGATGCAAACATTAAACAAACCGCATTCAATCGTCTTCCAAAACATACCCATACACATGCTCTTATACACAGAACAACATAAGAACTTAAATTAACAATCAGTGTGCAATATAGACAACTGTTTTCATTTAAATCTATTAGATTGAATAAATTGTTTCATTTTATTATGGTGGAAGAACATCTTTCTCAATGTTAATGTTGAATTAATTAGGTTCTTACAACTGTAATCGTTGTGTCGTCACTGGACTAATGTAATTACTTGATAATTCCTCTGTTGTGAGACAGTTGAATTGATTTGAACTTCTATCAGGATTCCCACTTTAAGCCAAATATCAAATTCACTTCTTTTAAAATGGTTTTAGCTTGAATATAATTTCACATGATTTTAAGAGCCACAATGAGAACAATGGAGGATTCTCTTTGTTATGAGGTACTTGCATGGCTGCAAAGTGCTTTCTCTACTTTACATTTAGCTTTCCTGTCATCCACATAACATCCAGATTTTAAAGTGGCCATTTTGAAGCCAAGGCTCTTAAAATTGTATATTACATTAAAAGTATTATAATACTTAAAAAAACGTCCTGGTATGTTAGCTTTAGTTAACACACTGACACTTATTTAAATTGAATATAATTGAATTGACTGATAGTTGATAAGCATAAGAGGAAAAAAATAGAGCTGAAAATGTGCCTATATATGCAGTCATTTCTGAAATTATTCATACCCTTGGAAAATTCTGATTTAAAGTTTTTGTTCAAATGTAAATAAAAGCAATGCTGCCTCTTGTACACTGTCTGAATATCTTTTGGCAGAAGCATGTGTCATTTTTGCAAAAAAAAAAACACTTGCTGATGGAATACATTTTTTTACTTTAAATCACAATGTGCCAGGAGTATGGATAATTTCGGGCTTCACTGTACACACAACGGGTGTCAAAAAAAAAAAATGGCATAAAACAATTACATTTCTATTAACAGAAACTACAATTTAAAGCAACAATCAAAAATCCCTGGTAATCAATGACTACTACTACTACTACTACTACTACTACTAATAATAATAATTCCCTGACTTTCAATGTCTGGATTAGACCTTTTACGATTTCATGATATTCCAGAAATTCTATGGCCTGTGGGAACCCTGTCCAATTCGGGAAGTTGTCATTACAATAAATCTTCCAAGTAGAGTGTTTGAATGCAAGTGAAATTCCATCTCGTTAGAAACATGTTCACTGTAAAAAAAAATGCTGGATTCCACACAATCAACAACATGAAGGAATTAAGTTGACATTCTTTTTTTTTATTTTATTTTTTTTTACAAATTTGAGTGGATTGAACATAAAACAATTAAGTTGTCCCAAAAAAATACATGCTTATAGCGTTGATGTTTGACAATTGTGTGCTGGTGTTCAGACCTGTGCGATGCGGTGATGTTGTATGTTGATGACTCGAGACATTGCCATCTGCATGCTGCCAAACACAGCCACCACCTCCAGCTTCTTATCATCAAAAGATGGAGCCCCAAAATTCTGCACAAACAAAAACAACGGCAGACCATATCTTCAAATGTCTACCAGTAAACCACATTCTCTTCATCTCAACCAAAGCTTATTTTCACAAGGCTAAACACAACGGTGTGTTTCAAGACAATCAACTTCGATAATAGCACGTGAAACACAACAAGGAACAGATGTCCTATGTGCACATTCTGACTCTTGCTGGGAAATGATATTATAGTATTCTTCTCTGCTAGATAAATACACTTTACAGGAAGGAATCCGCCACAATGACGTGAGTTCAATCAGATAGCACAAACAGTGTTATTTCCAGTCAGGAGGGTTATCTTCCATAATATTTGTTTATATCTGTTTTGTACATATTGCACTGTATACCTAAGCAATATTGCTTGAGCATGGTCTATACTACATCTATTGACTAGTTCATTGTACTGTATATCAGCAGACTTATTGATTTACACTGCGCAGTGCTCTTTAAAGTGCACAATACTGTATATATTTACGTAGTGTGTAATATTGCTGTTTGTGCACTCATTAGTGATTAGTGTTTCTCAACTGGTGGGTCGCGACTCAAAAGTGAGTCGTGGGAACATTTTCAGTGGGTCACGGAGTGTGTGGTCAAAAAACAACAAAAGTTTATTTTTAACTTATTTTGCTTATACCAAACTTTTATTTTGAAATGCGCACGCGACAACTGTACAGTTTGACATGTGAAAATTCATTTCAACAAATATGTCAAAGCGCAAGTACGACCCCGAATATGTAAAGTATGTAAAGCCAAAAAAGGTTTAAAACCTCATATGTATGTCATATGTAGTGAGGTGCTCTCACAAGAGAGCATGAAAATTACAATGACATTTAGAAACCAAACAGCCCAGTTGCAAGGACAAACCTGTGGACTCTTTTCAAAGACGACTCCAATAGCTGAGGGCATCACAAAAGTGCCTAACATCTTCATGTTCAAAACAAATACAGGCACCGTGTAGCAAAGGCCAAGAAACCCCACACAATAGCAGAAGAGCAAA
This sequence comes from Danio aesculapii, assembly GCF_903798145.1. Lineage (NCBI taxonomy): Eukaryota > Metazoa > Chordata > Actinopteri > Cypriniformes > Danionidae > Danio > Danio aesculapii. The sequence continues at coordinate 21,992,478 of NC_079441.1, read as the reverse complement.
AAACTGGTGATTATTAAAAAATGGTTATGATTATTTTAACCATTTTACTGTAATTTGCTGGTTTGTTCTGTCTGACGGACGCCGAAATCATGCTCAGTGGGGGGGTGGGGGTTGACGGACGGTCAGTCCGCCCCTGCCTTAGGGATGTGGCGGAACAGGAGATTCGCATCATGGATGTGCAGCTGCGTGATGCTATCATGTCAATATGGACCAAAATCTCTGAGGAATATTTCCAGTACCTTGTTGAATCTATGCCACGAAGGATCAAGGCAGATCTGAAGGCAAAAGAGGGTCCAACCCAGTACTAGTAAGGTGTACCTAATAAAGTGGCCGGCGAATGTACACATCAATGGAAAACTTTTTTTAATTCAACGTTCAGGTGATGTATAAATCTTAATTTCAATAATTTTACCCTTATGAATATGGCTTTGTGGCCCAGGATCACACACAATATGTAAATTTCAGCTCTGGATATTAATAGAGTGATACAAATAGATACAAATAGACTGTACACTAAGAACTCAAAAGAGTTGAGAAAACTAGCCAAAAGGCAGATTCAGTACATTTTTGAATTTATTCAACCTAGCAGTGGACTTCGCTGACTACAAATGTGGAGTTCTTGTAATTTGGAAATTTAAGTTCACAAAACTTGATAGTTTATGTCACTACAAGAGAAAAAAGAAAAAAGTAAAGAAAAGTTGAATAAAGGTAAGAGTTTGACAACATGCTTCAGGGCTTGTGCGTTTACTAAACTTAACAGTCAATTACTTCTATAAACTTGTGTGAGTGTTTAATCAACATAAAATTTAACTTACAGTTACAATTTTAGATTTAGCTGACTAGAAATATGGAGTTCCTATAGACCAGTGGTGTCCAAACTCGGTCCTGGAGGGCCAGTGTCCTGCATACTTTAGCTCCTACTTGCTTCAAAACACCTGCTTGGAGGTTTCTAGTATACCTAGAAAGAGCTTGATTAGCTGGTTCAGGTGTGCTTGATTGGGGTTGGAATTAAAATATGGAGGACACCAGCCCTCCAGGACTGAATTTGGACACCCTGCTATAGACCATTTGAGAGATGTAAACAAAAACAATGGTCCCAACGTATTTCCTGTCTTACGTTTTTTACATTTTTATAGAGTCCAAAAAAGGTCAACATTTAGCTAAATAATGTCATGACGACTGTTTTAACGTTAAGGTACAGTATGATTGAATTGCCTTTTGTTACAGTTGTGAAATGGTTTGACAACAAACAGAAAATGGGACAACAAACAGGTCTATAATTTGAAAATTTAAGTTCACAAAACATAATAGTTTAAGTGACTGCAAAACGTTTAAGAAAACATAAAAAGTGAAAGTTATCTAAATAAAGTGTTTAGCAAGAAAAAAAGACTTGATATATATTTACAGTAGGAAATGTACTCAAAATCTTCATGGAACATGATATTTTCAATGACTTTTGGCATAAAATAAAAAATAAAAAGCATAATTTGACCCACACAATTGACAAAAGTATAAACATAAGACAATACAGGATCCCCTATGGTTATGAATGTTTGTTTGCCAACATGCTACTGTATATATACTACTGGTCAAAAGTATAGGGTCAGGTTTTTTTTTTTAAAGAAAATTATTCTATTCATCAAGGTGGCATTTAATAAATGTAAAACAATTGTTAAATATTTGATACATTTTTAAATAACTGCTTTCTTATTGTATGTAGTTTTGAATGAATTATTACTTCAGTCATTATTGCTTTTATTACTATTACATTAATAATAATAATAATAATAATAATAATAATATTAATAATAACAATAACAATAATAATGAATTAATATTAGAGTGATTTCTAAGAGATTATGTGACTCTGAAGATTAGAGTAATGAAGCTGAAAATGCATCATTATAATCACTGGAATAAATGATTAAATTAAATGATAAACTACTTTTGAACAGTTATTTTATAGTATAATAGCATTTCACAAATGTACAATTTGTACTGTATTTTTGATCAAATTTGATAAGCTTTGGTGAGCAGGATAAGCTTATTTTAGAACCTTTAAAAATCCCACTGACCCCAAACATTTGACCGGTAGTGTAAGTGTTAGACCAATCCCAAGTGCACTTTCAATCAATCATCTTTTTCTCTTTTCCACTATTTATTCTCCTCAACTGTTTTTTACTGTTTTGCTTGTTGTTCATACACACCACCCTGCACTCTGCAGCACTGACAAACTGTTCCTGAAAAACAGTAATAAAAGGCAACTGATGGATTGACGAGTGCAAGTAAATATGCGTGATGCAATCTGAAAGCAGTATCTGCAGGAGGAAATGCTGGCCGGCAGCCATTGTTTATTGGCAGCTCGGAAATTTAAAGAGATGTGCCGAAGATAAATGTGCAGCACACACTCATCTGTTTAACTTCAGGCACATTTTTCACATTGCTGAACCAAGCTGCCCTGCGCAAAAGTAAAGTTGTAAGTTCTGAATCGAGATTCACTTTTACTGATGGACTCACATTGTCTTCTTTGGTGCCTCCCCAGAAATTGATGCCTCCTGCATAGCTGGGAATGTTCAAAACAGCCAGACCCTGAAGACTCGGCAAGGACATGGACACGCCATCACACTGCACAAATAAATAATAAAATAAATAGAAAGAGTTTGTACATGATCTGTAACTTCTCAGAAACATGCCAAAAGCATGAAACCCCAACAGAAAAACAGTTCAAGTCTCTCTTTGAATAAGAGCGTGTGTTTTTTAAATTATATTAGGGGTTGGGATTTTACATCTGTTTATTTAAGTTTGGTGGGTAAAATATGGGTAACACTTTATACTAACTACACACTATGAATTATCTAGTAAGCATTAGCTTATAGTTAAATCATTATCTGTTAAGCATTAACTTTACATTAATAGACGTTAGTAAGCAGTGTAAAAATACAGCTACACAGGCTGTGTTCTTGACTTATGTCAGTTTAATAACATTGTTACGACTGATTTCAGAATTTTCATTTTAATAATTGCTGAGTTTAACCATACTTTGAAAGTGTTGATTTTTGATCGTAAATCAATTTCAATTGTAGTTGTCCAGTTGTATAATGACTTTATATTGTTGAAGTTCAGTTTGAACTGTTAAGGTTGATTATAATTCTGTATTGGTGAATTCCAGATTTTAATGATTTAATGAAATTTTACAATTTTTAATTCTGATCATATTTTTACAAGCGTTGATCAAAGATCTTAATCATATTTTGGGATGTTCAGTTGAAGCATATCTTTATGGGTTTGGATTTCTTTTTGATCAGATTTTTACTTTTACCTGTTGGAGTTTTTTCATTTTAATGATTTGATTTCATTTTTATTTTTCATTTGAATGATATTGTGAAAATGAAACTGTGGGATGATTGAAAGTTAATAAGAGTGTTTGGAGTAATAAGCCTGAATATAGTGAACATAATATTTATCATAAGATGTTATCAGAGTGAATTGAAGGGGGGTGAGACTGCACAGTTAAAGAGAACAAGGAGGGTGCATAAAGTCAATTGAAAAAGAAAATTTTGTTTTTGGGATCTGGTTATCTGTGGATGTTGTCAGCTCCACAGAGGAGCTGAAAGGGGGATTCTTGGGAAAAACGAATATATTTAAAAAAAAATGTTTGTCTCTTCTTCTTTTCATTAAACAATTATTTGTATCAGTCATATATTAACTGAAGATTTTCTCAAGTCTGATGTTTTACATATTAATGAAGCATTTTGCAGAAGTAGATAAATGCTGGTTCAAAATTAAATTCAGCTTTGCAGAAACTTTCTGTCTGAAAAAAGGTGTTAAAACTGAACACAGAGCACAAATTCTTATGCTTTTAATGTGAAGAGAATTCGTAGAAAAAAAAAAACGAGTATGTATGGATGGGTGCAGCCAATGGAGGACTGGACAATGATTGACAAATGACTAATTTCATTAAACTCCAGCTGTTAATAACAGCTGCCTATAGTTGAAGTCAGGAAATGAAAGTTGTTGCGCACCTCCTGAATGTAACTTTGCCCTGCATTGAGGATAACAGAATTCTGTGAATCCAATTATTATTTTGTATCCAATAAATTATGATTTTTGACATTGAAGAAAAAACTCTCCTGACCTTTTTTATTGAATTTATTGAATATTCCAACACTTATACGCACATTTATAATGTGCTTAATTATTGTATTTTTATACTTTATTAATTTATTAATTGTTCTAAATTTAGTTTTGCATTATTTACAAACCAGTTGCATTTAAGAATATTTGGTGGCTTTTAGAATCATTCAGAATGAGTTAGTAAATGATTAATACATTATTCACATCAACACTTCAATATTTTATTATTCAGGCATACAGTAATGGTTACTATGTGTGTTAATAAATGCTTTAATAACTCAATTATCTAAAAAATAAAATGACTGAAAACTTTAAACTTTGCCGAATAACAGGAGTGTCAAATACAATTAGAAATAAACACAATTAAATCAAAGTGGATAAAACAACAATATATTAATTGAACAATACATTATTATACAACATTTCAAAGTAATTTAGCTAAGTTTAAACTGTACGAGATTTTATTTTAGTTAAGATTGCAAAGATTTATTTTTCATTTGATACAGTTTCATTTGTGTATCTTCAAATGAATAGAGATGATTAAAGTCGTTTATTTTCTTTTTTCCGTATAGAATTTAACGGAGCCTTTAATTGTCATTTACAAGGGATTAATAAAGTATAAATAGTCCACTTTAGATTAGGTCACAAAACTGGATAAAGTTGAGTTAATGAAGCATTTTTTAACACACAAATTAACTATTAGTATATGCCTGAATAATAAGATATATGAATGTTAATTTGAATAGTTGATTACAGTTTTTCTCAGTGGCTTTGGTGCATTTCTCACAACAGTGTTTACATTTGCACAACAGTACATGCATTTCTCAAAACAATAAGTCATTTGTGCACATCACAGTAGCAGTTTCTCATTCATTCCAACAAATTGCAAATGCTTTTGGACATGCATCTATTGCTTTCATGCAACTCTCTGCTGTTGTCATGTCAGTCAAAATTAACTAAACTTGTGAATGCTGAATTGTCATTCCATTTAAACTAATAGTACTCACTTCATTACTTGAGTCATTACATACAAAAATGTTGAACAAGTTGTCAAAATCTGTCAAGCTAATTTTATAAAAATCTTTTTTTCCCTGAAAATGTCTTCTAAATTGAACTATTTTATGAATGATTTACAGACCTGTGTATGTTGTAGGTTCAGTTCCAATATGTACTGCAATTTTGTTTACAGTTGTGCAAAGCTCTAGCCAAAGGAAGTTTATGTTTGTTGTAAATAAGGGTGTGTTTATTCTTTTGCACAATGCTGTGAATAAATTAGATTTGTAAAGAGTATATGCAGCAAAAATATGAAACACACATATTCAGTGTCTTGTACTCATATACTTCACTAAATACAGTGATGTCTAACTTTACTGTAGTTTTAAATGGCTGTGTAAATAGTATAAAGTGCTGTCTTGAGCATTTTCAGGAAGTGTCACCAAAAATTGACCTTTTTGCATCGGAAAAAATGTACAGAGTAAACTGTCATAGTGAAAACATGACAAAGCCATTTGACTATCATGTTCATAACAATGATGTCAGGACTTTTCATCTTGATGACACTGACACTTTGATTGACATGAATACTTGCTTTTGAGGAATGAGCTGTCCATTTTGAGCAAGTGACACGCTTTTGCAGGTTATCAACTAGGCTTTGCAGTTTGTACTAATTGTTAAACTAAATGCATTAACTGTTGTCAAATGTAAATAGTAATTCTGAATGATCTTGAAAACCCACCGACTATTCTTAAATAACTAGTTTGTAAAAAATGTGATACTTAATGAAAGAATATTCATTAACAAAGTTTGAAAACACAATCATTAAGCACATTATACATGTGCTTACAAGAATACAGCAGTTGAAGCTTCAGTTAAAAACTGCCTACTTACATCTATTAATGTAGAGTTAATGCTTAACAAATAATGAATTAACTATTTACTAACGGTTAATAGATGATTTATAGTGTGTAGTTATTATAAAGAGTTACACAATTATGTTTTACTACACCAGTTCAATCATGTTGAATGAATTACCAAATCAATAAAGGAAATAAAAGACTTCAGGTGGTTTAAAAAAGTAGTGAAAAGACGGTTGTTTGACAAAGATGATAGTTAGTTTGCGTGGTGGGTGATGTTTTATTATAGTTTGTGTATGTACAGTGTATAATTGTTGTTCTGTTTTAAATGTGGAGGAACTGTTTGTTTTATGCATTAACTGTCCTTTTTTCACCCATACCTTCTTTTAACAGTGAGGACCGTGAGGAATGAAAATTCAATTCAATTCAAAGTCAAAATTATTTGCCCCCCCTGAGAACTTTGAATTCTTCTTCAAATATATATTTTTAACATTTCTGTTGAACAGAGACTAGATTTTTTTTTTATCACTCATTTTTAAACATAATAGTTTTTATAACTAATTTCAAATAACTAACTTCTTTTGTACTTGCCATGATGACAGCCCATAATATTTTATTAGCTAGATACTAGTATTTAGCATTAAGTGCAACTATGTGTACACCATTTTGACAGTGTACTGTACTTGTCTACCTGTGGCTGTGCCTTCATGTGTGTAATGGATGTTTTTCTTAACGCATTTATTGTCTTTCACGTATTTACTGTCTTTTACATATCACTGTCAACATTGCGTGTGTCATGGCGGCGCAGTGGGTAGCATGATTGCCTCACAGCAAGAAGGTCACTGGTTCGAGCCTCGGCTGGGTCAGTTGGCATTTCTGTGTGGAGTTTGCATGTTCTCCCCGTGTTCACATGGGTTTCCTCTGGGTGCTCCGGTTTCCCCCACAGTCCAAAGACATGCGCTATATGTGAAATGGGTGAGCTAAAATTGTACGTAGTGTATGTGTGTGAAGGAGAGTGTGTGGGTGTTTCCCAGTGATGGGTTGCAGCTGGAAGGGCATCCGCTGCGTAAAACATATGGAGCCAGCACCTAAGCTTTTCACTCATCATAGTACACATGCTGCTGATGAGGTGACAATAAAAGTGATTTGATTTGATCTGACTTAAATGTTTAGGTTAGTTAGGACTAGGTTAATTAGGTTAGGCAAACCATTGGCCAACAGTCAATCAAAATAAATAAATAAATAAATAAAAACATTAAGGGGCTAATAACATGGACTTTAAAATGGCTTCAAAAATGTAAAAACTTTCAGCCAATTTCAGCCAGAAGAAAAAATATTATCGGAAATACTGTGAAAATTTCCTTCCTCTATTAAACAGCACTTGGGGAAATATATATTTAAAAAATGTGCATCTACTGTACATATACAAACAAAGCATCATTCACAGTATGTGCAGTAAAACGAACGGACGGTACAACGAGTGCTTCCTCTTTCAGCAAAGGGAGAAATGCATTCAGCCCACATCCTCTCAGTCTGTCTGGCTGACACGAGCTCAAACTGTACCTCCAGCTGGACTCTTTGTTCCAGGTTCTTGTAGGTTTTCTGCACCAGTTCTTTGGTCCCTAGCACTCCGTACCACATCATGTTTTTAGTGCGACTACTGTTAAAAACATTGAAGATTTCATTCAGAAACAGGTTTTCTTTAAAAACATTTGAAGTTTCTTAAATAAAATTGAAGAAATAAAAGCAAAACTGTAACAGCAAGACACTTTAATTTGGATTTATTTCCCTCAGTCTTACCTGCATTTTTTGGGGTGCTCATCTCTCTTGTTGTTGAACTCTAGAGATATTTTGGCATCCAGTCCAATGCCAAAATAATTATTCATCACACACTTCTCTGTGCACTGCCTGCGGAACAGAGAGACACACAGGATTAATGTGTGTACAAATAAATAAACAGCAAATGTGGATCTATTTATCTTACTCTCATCTTTCATGATACCATCATAAAACCTTTTATTCTAATAACTTAATATATGTAGGAATGTTTGCAATGTCCCATTACTTATTAATGATGAAAACTAAAATTGCATGATCTATTAAGCATTACAGTATATAATTAATACAATAACTCATAATTACTACTTTTCAAATATTTAGAGTCATTTAATCAATGAGCAAAGATTAAACTGCATTAAATTGTGAAGTATTTTTAATGTTAAAATATTCAGAAATAAACATTAGATATGAATTTTGTAAAGTAATTTTTATGCTTTCTAAAAAAGATAGATTCAACATCAACAAATATTAAACAGCACATTTTCAACATTAACATTAACACATAAACAGTTTGTATTGTCTGAGCACCAAATTAGCATATTTGTATGATTTTTGAAGAGCCGTGTGACATTGAAAACTAAAGTAATGACTACAAATGGCTAAAAGTTTTAAATTAAACAGAAAAGAGTCATTATAAAATGAACTAATATTCAGTGTTGGGGAAAGTTACTTTTGAAAGTAATGCATTACAATATTGAGTTACTGCCTAAAACGGCCTACTGCCTAAAAAATAACTAGTTGTGTTGCTTAGTTACTTTTTATGGAAAGTAATGCGTTACCTTACTTTCCGTTACATTACTGCGTTACATTACTTTTGAGTTACTTTTGCGTTACTTTTCCATACCTGCCTGAGGCTTGATCACTTTCAGAAGGGTATTTTTCTTCTTTTTTTTTAAATAGAGAATCTCTCCATTTAACAACCTACGCCTTCATTTTACCTAAATAATTTGAATAATGCTACCTTCTGAGAACTTCTGAAAACAATGTGTTTTCTATTTTGTATTTTTGTCTTATAGTTAGTTATAGTAGTAAATCACTGGCCAGTGAGACTGTCCCTTTTTTCATGCACTCAGAATAATGAGAATACTTCCATCGCAGACATGTAAGGCTCTGCCATCTTGGTTTCTCGCTGTTCTTGCGGGGGGTTCATTCTCTCATTGAATGTGATTGAATGTGATTATACCACTTTTAATTCAGAAAATTATATATTTTTAAGCGTATTAATCAATCTAAAAAGTAACAAGTTACATTTTTTAAAAAGTAACTCAAATATTTTCCTTAATTTTTTTAAGTAATGCGTTACTTTACTTGTTACTCACATCACTTGTCATGCGTTACCCCCAACACTGCTCATCACTACTAAAAAGATGTTTCTCCCAAAAATGGAAAAGTACTCATTATTTACTTATACTCAAGTGCTCATAAACCTTTATGAGTTTCTTTCTTCTGTTGAACATAAAAGTAGATATTTTGAAGAATGCTAAAAAATAGAAAACTAAAAAGAAATACTATTGAGGTCAATGGTTTCCAAAATTTTCCAAAGTATATTCTTTTGTGTTCAACGGAATAAAGAAACCTATAAAAGTGTTTTTAAAAAGTAAAAGGAGACTACTGTAAATGATGACAATTACATTTTTTGTGTGAACTATCCCTTTAAAACCATGTTTACTATTTATTTGATCAAGATAATGGAGCCTATGTAAGCACAATATCCTTCTTTTAAAACACCAATAATACTAAAACCAATAAAAGGGTTTTAAACAGTAAAGGGAGAGTAAATGATGACAGAATTTTCATTTTACTGCATATTTGATCAAGTAAATGCAGCCATTGTAAGCACAATATCCTTCTTTTAAATCATTAATAATGCTAAAATAATACCTGTACATGGATTGATATTAAAACTAAACATGCTGCATTAAGTGATGGTCATAAAGATTTCTTTGAGGTTTCAGAATGTTCAAATGTCCCCGTGAGGCCTGCAAAATCAGTCCAAAACCTAAAGTTCACTTGGCCTCAGAATATACTGCAGTAACCAAACGTAATCTGTGCTCTTTCAGTGAAACGCGTCAACTGAAGAACTCGATATAAGAACAGATTTGTGTCCACTGAGACTGAGATGGATTGGTGTGTCTGTGAGTGGAATAGCAAACACACTGTGGGATATTACACTGTCAACATGGGTTTAAGAGCTACTGGAACGTCAGATGTCATTACTGCACTTCTCTGGAGAAAGATAAGAGCTGTGTGTGAGTGTATGTGTGTGTGTTTGCACAATCTTACACAGACTCTTCAGAGAAAAGCACAGTTCCGAAGCTTTCTGACTTCTCCAGTAATATAGGAGTTGTAGCGGTTGGACTCAATGTGGTTTGACCTGTCAATGAAATGAAAGGATTTAAAAGTGAGAGAAAGTGCAAAAAGTGAAAAAAAATCCATCCATCCATCCATCCATCCATCCATCCATCCATCCATCCATCCATCCATCCATCCATCCATCCATCCATCCATCCATCCATCCATCCATCCATCCATCCATCCATCCATCCATCCATCCATCCATCCATCCATCCATCCATCCATCCATCCATCTATCTATCTATCTATCTATCTATCTATCTATCTATCTATCTATCTATCTATCTATCTATCTTTCAACCTACCTACATACCTTCCTTCTCACCCATCAATCCATTTGTACATCCATACATTTGTGCATCTGTACATCTATCCATCCATAGATCCATCCATAGATCCATCCATCCATTTGTACATCCATCCATTCATATATCCGCACATCATTCCATCCATCTATTTGTACACCCATCCGTTCATACATTTGTGCGTACGTCCATCCATCCATCCATCCATCCATCCATCCATCCATCCATCCATCCATCCATCCATCCATCCATCCATCCATCCATCCATCCATCCATCCATCTATCTATCTATCTATCTATCTATCTATCTATCTATCTATCTATCTATCTATCTATCTATCTATCTATCTATCTATCTATCTATCTATCTATCTCTATCTATCTATCTTTCTTTCTATCTTTCAACCTACCTACATACCTTCCTACCCACCCATCAATCCATTTGTACATCCATACATTTGTGCATCTGTACATCTATCCATCCATAGATCCATCCATAGATCCATCCATTCATCCATCCATTTGTACATCCATTCATTCATACATCCGCACATCATTCCATCCATCTATTTGTACACCCATCTGTTCATACATCTGTGCATCCGTACATCCGTACATCCATCCATCCATCCATCCATCCATCCATCCATCCATCCATTCATCCATCCATCCATCTACAGAATTGAATTTTTAAAAATACTGTGAACTATGAGTCATTTGAATCTACTAACTCCTAATTTACAATCTACTCCACTAAATTTACATGGCATAAAAAGATGTGCCTGACTGTGTTGGAATATTTAATCAGAGTATTTCCTTTAATCTCTGTTCAGCACTTTGGTCAGTCTTGTGTAAATAAACTGACATGGGTCTTGTTCTTAAATGTTCTCTTTCCCATCCTTAAACTAATGATAAGCTGTATACTCTATTGTAGCCTCTCAAAACTACGACACAACATACACTCTTTTAAATCTCAAGATGATAGAAAAGTAAGCATTAATACATTGCATTTATTCTTTCTGTGTAAAATCACATTTACATGAAAAAACAGTCACACATTTTTCAATCATTTGAGAAAACTACTAATTGTCTTTTTTTAGAGTTTTGAATTTTCTAAAGGTAAATTTGTCTAAGAAAAAACTAAAATAAATTTAATATCATTAAACATACTATATGCAATATATATATACTGTATATATATATATATATATATATATATATATATATATATATATATATATATATATATATATATATATGTGTGTGATTTAAGTTAGGGAATATTGCATAAAAATTGATGAGAAAATCTTTTTATGACAAGTTTATGTAAAAATGCTAGACAAAACAGTTCTTTAAAGAAAATAGTTTTTTTTTAGCGCTGCCCTTTATGCGAGATAATGCAGTGTCCTGCATGTTGATATAGCTGATATAGTTAATTAACTTGCTCTTTCAAGTGATCCTTGACCTTTTCTTATTACGTGTCTCTGTGTTTGCACAGACGGCTCTGAGAAACGACCTTTTCCAGACAGTGTCTGACTTACATGATGTATTTTCCACTTCATCAAACTGAAGTAAAAGGTGGTGTACACCAGGGCATGCAAACACATTGTTTACATTTGTTGAACTGTAAAATTCTAATTTATACATTTAATTTCAAATGTACTGTATTGAGAAGGATTTTGTCTTCATTTTTTACAGCTGACCTTCAGATTGAAATGAATAATGATTTTTTACTGTGAGGCTTTATACAGGGATTTTAGTACGTGTTTAAAGATCCACAAAGCTAACCATGTGTAAAGGTTTGTGTTAAAAATAGCTATATCTGTCATATAACATGCCTACACATACAATTCACTGCAGTTTTCATCTGAAATGAACACAAGAGGCAGTATTCATTCATTCAATTTCCTTCGGCTTAGTCTCTATTTCAGAGGTCGTCACAGAGGAATGAACTAGCAACTATTCCAGCATATGTTTTCAGCAGATGCTCTTCCAGCCACAATACAGCACTGGGAAACACCCATACACACATTTTCATTCACTACGGCCAATTTAGGTCATCCAATTCACCTATTCCGCATGTCTTTGGACTGTGGGGGAAACCGAAGCACCCGGAGGAAACTCACACATACATGGGGAGAACAGGCAGACTTCACACAGAAATGCCAACCAGCCAGGACTCAAACCATCTACCTTCTTGCTGTGCGGCGACAGTGCTAGCCACTGAGACACTGTGCCGCCCACTAGAGGCACTAAAGCACCAAAATATGTCATTCCTTTTCATGCAAATTATCATTATGGGTAGAATCTTAAGTGCATGATTTATAAGGAATAATACTCTATTTGTATATCACATACTGTATGTTTCACAGCACCTTTAGGCCCAATCCCAATTCTATTTTTGTACCCCTACCCCTTCCTCTTCCCTTTGGTCCTTAAAAACAAGTGTGAAGGGGAAGGACTTCAAAATTTACCACTAAGAAATGGGACAGCACTACAGCACCAGCACACGTCCTCATATGTCATCACGATCTCTTGCTTCATATGAGATCAGATGATGCCGACTGCTGTAGTTATTCCAGTTGTGCTATTTTTTTGGTATTTAACTTCAGGAAATCACTGAAGGCATATATTATGCTATCATAATGATATAATGTGGCAATAAGATCATAGTTGTACTGTGCATTTACAACGTGGCCATATTCAGATGTAAACACACCAAAAACAACATTAACATTATAGGGGACACTGTAAAAAGCTCATTCCCAGCCACTAGACTTTTCTGACAGGGTGTTCGAGTGTCATCGAGTGACAGAATGTTGTGGGACTGCTATACAGGAGTTATTATTATGGATTATAGATAGCAAAATTTAGCGGTTTTTATTTTAGCATTTTTTTATAAAAGCATGACGGTAAAACACGAACACAGTTATGAATATATTAAAACATAAGCTTGTTTGTTGTAAAAATTCGTAATAATGACAAAAAAATACTAATTTGTGGATCTCCTTACTTCCAGGTGCAACTATCCTGCTGCTGTGACTGGTGTATTCTGGGAAATTTTCTTACCCCTTGGTTTCGAGTGTGGTCCTGAAAAATCTCAAGGTATTTACCCCTTCCCCTTAGCCCTACACCTTCAAGCTAAAGAGAATTAGGACACCACGGGAACGCGCAAAACAAGGGGTAGGGGTAAGGGGAAGGGCTAAGAGGTAGAATTGGGATTGGGCCTTAGTAAATGCCAAAACAGTGTTTGTGTTGGCCCAAGCTGTTAATAAATCCACCCCTAAGGATCTAATTACTAGACCACATCTATGAATATTCATTAAATGTATCTGTCACTCACGTGGCTCCGCCTCCTTGAGGTCCTCACTGCTGCCTCTTTTGATTGACGAGGTGGAAGACATTCTTTGTACCTGCGTGTGTCTGTTCTGCTCATCCACCACTGACAGAAAACAATCAAAAGCAATATAATTGAACATTGGGTAAAATGGTCAAGCAGCCAATCTGTATTATTCCATTACATCCGCAAACCAGAGATTTTAAACACAATCAAGATAAACACAACAGAAAGTAAAGGGGTAAAATGTTATTCATTGAAACCTTTTCATCTCATTCTCTCTGGGCATGTTAATCATCATGAAGTATGCTAGTTTTTTTTTCTTGATGCTTATTCAACACAATCTAATCAAGGCCCAAAATCCAATTATGCTGCACTTAAGAAGAACGCACTCGTACACAATGAGGACTGACCTTTTTCTGCCTGATCTATGATTTGTCGGAGTGCTTTCTTCAGGCTGTTGGCCCGCAACATTAGCTGCTCTCTAGATCTGAAGGGTCTGGACTGATCCGTGTCGCTGTCATCTGGAGAAATAGACCCGGCTGGCACCAGCTGAGCATTGGCATCTTCACTAAGAGCCTTAACCAACGAGTCCAGCTTCTCGTTCAGCATGGCGCACTGAGAGAGAGACACAATTCAAAACTTTTTCTACATTTCTCTGAGTTTATATTGAGAATACAACACAATTTGACACCTTAAACCATGTCCTAACTACATATGACGTAGCAAGATTCCAGTGACAAGTAAATTGTCTGTCCACATTAGAAATGACACAAATTATCACATATTAAACCTTAAAAGTAAATGGGGAGCGACTGATATTTGTTGGTTAGTCACAGTTCTAACATTTATTTTCAAAGTATAGTACATGTGTTTGCTTGCAATGTTATTTTCAAGATCTGAGGTAATCTTTCATTATGGCAATAAATGTCATAAAATGGTATCCAAACTCACATTAGTAGCATTTAACACTGAATAAAGCACCTAATCAGTGTCTGAGGTGATCATTATTATAGTATTTTATGTTGTTATTCAGCAGTGACATTGCAGAAATAGAAACTATTTCTAAAATACAAATTTAATGCATCGCTTTAGCGGATGATTAGGACCATTACTCCATTGAGCATGGAAAAAATAGCTTTCACTGAGTGTTGTCGCGTTGTACAGATGTGGCTACTGAGAATGCGCGAGTGAATGTATGTGACCACACGCAATGCTGCAGCGTGACGCGCTACCACGCAGAGGATTTAAATGTTATTTAGTATATTTATTATAATTATTTGTTATTTATTATAGTTGATCCGTCTTTCGGATGAGATGTTAAACCGAGGTCCTACCTCTCTGTGGTCATTAAAAATCCCATGGCACTTCCCGGTGTCCTGGCCAACTTCCTCTCATCGATCCTTACAATTATGGCCTCCCAATCATCCCTATCGACTAAATTATCTATCACTTAGTATCTTATTTTAACTATCACTGTCTCAACACTCCCCCTATAGCTAGTGTGTGGTGAGTGCACTGGGGCCGTTGTCCTGTGGCTGCCATCGCATCATCTAAGTGGATAATGCACACTGGTGGTGGTGTGGAGACCCCCCCCCCTACCCTTGCACATTACATTATTTCATTATAAGCATAAAAATAAATACCTCAGTAAAAATATACTAAAAATTATTTCATCACGAGCAAATTAACTCATCATACACCCGGCGCAATAAGGCGAAGATGTGTTTGCCTGGACGTGTTGCTATTTTCAGACCAGGGCAACCTTAATTTTCCCATTTTCCACCACGTTGTTATAATAGCAAATCCATTTGTGCTGCTTTGTGGACTCATAGGTGTTCTGGTCTAGAAAGGAGGTGTGTTAAGGAGCATTGTTGGTGCGTTGCTATTTTGAGGAACTAAAAAAGACTGCGCAATTGATCAGCTGAAAGCAGGTCTAAAGTCCAGCACAGAGCGTGTTAGTTGTGCGCCTCGCTTACACATTGCTTAAAACATGCAGGACGTACAGCAATACACAAATATCTTAACAAATGAAAAACAATTAAAGGAATAAAATATTACAAAAATGATTACTTTCTACATAAATATAAAAACCACTGCCTCCATGCCTTCTTCATCTCGGGGGGCTTTTTTCAGTTTATTCACGACAACTTGCTTTTGTATAATGTTATTATTATTATTAGAAGCATTGTTTATTATATGCATATTTATTTTAACTAACTAAATTAAACATGTAGGCTAATGGATATCTCCAGTGGAGTGTGCAACACCGTTTCCTTATCCACAAAAGAGAGAAAGAAAAAGAGAATGTAAAAGGGCTGAATGGAGGAGGCTTATTCTTTATCCTCGCGCTGCGGATGGTCTGTTAAATTGTTTTCTCGCTAGTGAAGCATTCAGTTTTTCCACTTACAAAGTCTGCTATGTAAATAGCAAATGCTCCATGGCACGACGCAACTGACTCTTAAAGGGAATGGGAGATGAGACTTTGATTGGTTTATTCTAAAAACACACCGATAACTCATTAAGAGAATAAGCTCAATGCTGTTAGACCACACACCAGAGCGCAAAGCGTATTTTTCCGTCCTTGAAATAGCAAAAGTGGATTCGGACACACCATTAATGCTTTTGCGCCCTGTGCTTTAGACTTTGTGCCTAGATCATTATTGTTTGTTTGTTTGCTTTATATACAGAGCACATTTAAAAACAACAGATGTTGACCAAAGTGCTTTACAAAAAGACCAGTATACAAAATCTATACTTGTTTATAAAAATAAGCAAAATATATAAAACAGATTAAAATTAATTAAAATAGTGCCAATGGTGTTAACCATGAAGTGTTCATCTGGCTCACTGAGCACTTGACTGTTCAGTTTAGTTCATTGTATATTTGTTTATTTTACATTATCTTTTAGCTTGTCATTTAACTATAGCAATAACTGAAACTTCACATGAGCCTCCAGCTTTACCTTTTTTGCCATGGCATCGGCCTCCTCCTTGTTCTCGGTGGCCCGTTCATAAGCTTTGCCGACCTCGGCCACAAAATCATTAACTGTTCCACACAGAAACCTGTGACAGAAAGAGAGAACAAGACAACATTCTTCAGGTTCAAACTTAATTTTTATTATAATTTGCATTTATATACTGTACATATAATTATGTTTAATAGATTCACACACAAACAAACTTGTTACTCACTTGGCAGATGAAATAACGTCACTGTGTTTGTCGGAGTCCAGGATTTTAGTCAAGTGAGTGGCAACAGAATCAGCATATTGTGTAATCTGGATTTCAAAATGGAGGTAACTCGTTAACAAAGGTTCGGCAGTGGAACCACGCCTCACTTTGTCTCCTTAACCAATCACCTACTCCATAGAAACTTATTTAAGGCAGACCAGCCCTCTATTTCCTCGCTTCCCATTAACAATCCTATAACCCTCTCTTCACTCCTAGGATGAATTGAGTGGTCCAATACCAAAATATTACAGAGATGATAACCTCACTCTGAGTCTCTGGGCATCATCGTAGGACGCCCGATCAACCTACTTACCTGTTCACTATTTATCCTCTTACTTCTCTTCCCCTTCATCCCACTATTCTCTTACCATCCCTTTCATCCCTACAATAAAGTCTAGCTCAAAGTGTGGCGTGGTCCATGCTGGTGAAACATAATTTTAAGGTGAAAAATCTCATTTAAACAGTTTACACATTTCCATTTAAATCTTTGTGGTTGGCACAAGTGTTTCTGTAGTTTTTGAAAGAAGTCTTTTACACTCAATAATTGTAAATTAATCCAATGATATTCATATGAAATGAAGGATAATTGTTTTCTATTTTATGATATTAAAAAAACAAAATATTATTTATGTGATGCTCCAGTCTTTAGACATCATATTAATATATAAATACACATTTAAAAAAAAAGTTGTGCACCAAGTTGTACATCAATTTCATGCAGACATACACATATAGCATATAGCTTTAGATCAGAAACAACATTCGAAGGTCACCTGTAGGGGGCAATCTGATGGGTCGTCCTCTTTTACGATTGCTGGAGTCTGTTTGGTGGGCACTTCATAGGTCATCACACTCCATCTAAGAACACACACATTCACAAATAAGGGACTGTTTAGATGAGCTTTGGTCGATTGCATCACAGGCAGACAAGTGAGACAGATTCCTGTTTACAACTGATGTTTCAGCCTGTCTCTTTTGTCAACTGTCAAACACTTTTCTTTTTTCGAAAGGAGGATCTTTGCGTGTGTATAAATATCATTTTTTGCACCTTAAAACCAAATAACAAACATTTACTGTCTAGTTAAAAAAGTACATGGCATAGTTCACAATAAACATATTAAACTAATGAAAGATACATTTAAACCTATAAATATATAATTAGTCTTTCCTATATTTAGCATTCTTAGCGAGCCGCAATGAGATCTCAGTGCCTGCTTCCTAATGTTACCCAGAGTTCATGACCTGCCAGTCCCGTTTTCAAAGGAATTTTGTTATGATTGGCCTGTTTTTCACTGGAATTTTACACACAGGATTTACATGAGAATGAGGAAATTATAGCTTTAGTTTTGAAACTCACGGTCTGTCATTTCCGTGTACTGAAAGCTTTGCCAAGGTATATCCAGCTTATATTCTACTGTATGCCCCCTTTACAAACTCCTTTTGCTTTGTGTAGCTACACCATGAAAGCAATCGTTTAATAGGTTTTCAATTATTTCTGGATGTGTCAAAAAGTACAATCTTAAAGCTTCTCAGTCTAGGCCTCTATTTAGTGGCATCAACTTGTGATTGGGTTGAAAAAACTGCTCCTTAATACCAGATGTAAACAGGGCCAGAGAGATGTGTTTTTAATGAGAGTAATTCATCATTGTGGCTCAGTATTTCTGACCTGTCCAGCATCTTAGTTGTTGCTCTCTCCAGTTTCTCCAGTATCTGCAGCAGCTGAGCATCATCGTCACACAGGCCTCCCCAGCCCAACACACGCGCCAGGTCATTTCCAGTGCCCAGCGGCAGCACGCCCAGCTGACACTGTTACAAACACACAAAACAATGAAAATGCCAACCCAGGCTCATTATTTATATGTATCCCTGCATCCATTTCAGGTGTTTTTTTCAGTTTTTGTTTTCACAGATCCACCAGAGGCCACTGTGTAGGCTTTTTAAGGTCTCAAATTTCTCTCGTGAGTGCCATTCGTGCCTGCTGTTCTGAAGTAAATCCACCAGAAGCTGCTGTCGACTGACTGACTGACCGACTGACCGACTGACTGACTGATCCATCCACTTCCTTAAACCCAACCAACAGTGTTTTCAAAAGCAATAAAAAAAAACCCTCGCGGCTGCCTGATTTACCACGTTTTCATCCTGTTATTTACTTGTTTGTTTGTTTTTTTTGCCTTTCATTTTTGTTTTACCTGCTTTCTGGAACCATTGTTCACCAGACTCGAACCCCGTCGTCACAGTCAACTCTTCTTTGAGTCTCAAGTCCACCAACATACATGGTGAGCTACTGGGCAAACTGTTAACAGCAGAAAAGCCGTCCATACTGAGGTAAGTGGTCAGCTGGTAGCACAAAAAGTCATACCTCCCCGTAGCATAGCGTTTTAAAGATGAAATGCGGCCATATGTAGCTCTGGCTACATAATTAGCGCTCTCCAGAAATATGGGGGTACATTTTCACAATGGGCCTGTGTTACAAAATGCACTTATAAACAATTCTAAAGCTAAGAATGACACGATGTAAAAGAATTACCAATATGGTCAATACTAAATACAGCAAAACATTAATATTGTCAAATATTATTCCAGTATAATTCTCTAGCAATATAATTCTCTAGACATGTTTATCAACAATTGGATGTAGAATTATTTAGTCTGTGTTTCAGTGACCCCCACCCCCAAAAATTATGAACCATGAATAATATTTATTTTCTAAACAATGCAACTATTTACATACTATTGCAGTGGTCCTTAACCACCAGGCCGTGAACTGGTCTGTGGATCAATTGGTACTGGGCCGCACAAGAAATCATTCATTATTTCCGTTTTATTTATTATCCGAGTACACCCAAACACAGAACACCCAACACTGCAGTGCTTTGTAATTTTATCCATAAATGAAACTTGTATCAGAGTGACAGCAATGTATTGTCAGCGTGTCATCCTATAAAACAAGGTTGATGGTCGCCTAGCAACCTACGAACAACCCCCATCGCGATATATTGGTTCGGTTTGTAATATCGTTACACCCCTACTTTAGATGTGTGCTGTGTTGCTGTAATCATGCTTGATTACTTACAACAAGATGTAAACTCATAATTGCATATATCAGTTATTAGTCAAAATATCCAGAATTGGGGCATCCCTGCTTTTTAGGAGTCTTCAATTAATGCAAAGTACAAAACAACAGCATTCATTTGAAACAGAAATATTATTAAATATTATGTTATAAATATCTTTATCATCGCTTGATCAATGTATTGCATCATTGCTAAAAAAGGTAATGAAATAAAAAAAATATGACTCATCCCAAACTATTGACTGTAGATTTATAAACTCATCAACCAATATTATTCAAAAACAAAGTGTGTTTTCATCATGTGCTTTCATGAAAATGTCAAATCTTTGTTTTTTCTGACCTGTTTGTGCAGGCTGAGTTTGTCCAGTTCAGAAAGAACCCAGCCCACACTCCCATCTCCACCGCACACCAGGGTACGAAATGTCTCAAACTTCTGGAAGAGACGAAGCCTGCACACACAAACATACAATCAACTATAAAACAACAAATATAGTCGAGGGCAAATTTAAAACTATTATGCTCAAAACAGGCCAGCACACTATTAAAAGTGTAAGTGCTTTATTACTCAGAATGTTGCAGCTATCAAATAAAATGGTTGACTGTGACACTTTTACTGCCTTTAAACGTGTTTTAGTGTGTGATCAGGAGACGTTGACCTCACCCCAGCTGTGGGCCGCCGTTCATGAGGTCAAAGACCTGCGCTGGATTCAGGAGCTGCTTAAACCTGCGCAGGAACTTGACACCCTGGTTGTCTCCACTCTTACTGTTCACCAGCACCAGAAGAGGACTAGAGCAGGATGGACTGGTGGCCTTCCAGAAGCCTGCAGGGAACAGGGGATGATGAAGAAGGACAGTGGAGGGATTGGAGAGGGAGGAGAGAGAGTGGGAATGAGAGGAGAGGACAGGAGAAGAACTTGGGAGGGATGTCGTTTAGAAATGTAACCAATGTATCTTGTCACATAACATGCTTAAAACTAGATGAATGAACCAATTGTGCCTTTTTAGAAGAGTTGAGAGAACTTGCATTTAAAATGTTGAATAATAGTATACAGATATATCATTTTATTTTGTTCTGTATATAGTTATATACTGCTGTTCATGAGTCAGCGGTTAAATAGGACTTTTAAAATAATTTTAAAGATGTCTCTTATGATCACCAAGGTTGTTTTTAGCTAATTTAAAGAAAAAAAATGCAAATTATTGATTTTTAAAAACGGTTTCTTTGTTTATTTTAATATACATTACCGGTCAAACGTTTGTGGTCAGTTGTTTTTTTTTAAATGTTTTTTAAGAAATGTATTCTGTTCATCAAGATGGCATTTATTAAATGTAAAAATAAATTGTCAAATATTTATTTCTTAAATAATTATTTATTGTATGTAGTTTCAAACGAAATTATTACATCAGTCATTATTGCTTTTATTACTAGAACTATAATAATAATAATAATAATAATAATAATAATAATAATAATAATAATAATAATAATAATAATAATAATAATAATAATAAATATTAGAGTGATTTCTGAAGGATCATGTGACTCGGAAGATTGGAAAAATAAATAACTTTCCCTATTAATTATTCTGGAAACTGATACAGATATAGTTCTAGTTAAAACTGTAGTTGATAAAACTAAAAAATAAAAATACATCAGTTATCTGAACTTGAATTGAATGGTTGTAACTATGTACTGTAAAGTCTTTATTGTGGCTTTTTTCAACAATTTAATATACAATTACTGAAGAAAAGTGTTATTGGTAACATTTTATTTGCCTTGTTACACAGGTTCCATGCATTTACAATAAAAATAGCAACATAATATGCATAATCACATGCAATTAACCCTAAACCTAACCTTCATCCTAACCCTAATCATACCATATGTAGTTAGTTTACATTACTCAGTAATAAATAAAATAAACAACATTTTTATCCATTTGATCATTTTTAAACAACTCATACTCAAACTTTTGAATGGTTGTACAAACACTATAAATTCTAAAGTACAAATAAAAATATTGTTTTAGTAAATCTATTTTTTATGGTATTTTTAACTCTCTTAGAGATTCTTATACTAAATAATAGGGATGCACCCAATCTTCGGCCACTGAAAATCCTCGACTGAAAGGGTATTTTCACTGTTCGGCCAGAAAAAGTTCAAAAACAAAAAGGCTGAAATTATAAACTGAAAAAATATACAGTTGCAGTCAGAATTATTAGCCCCCCTGTTTATTTTTTTCAACATGTTTCTACACATATTAGTTTTAATAACTCATCTCTAACAACTGATTTATTTTATCTTTGCCATAATGACAGTAAATAATATTTGACTAGATATTTTTCAAGACACTTCTATACAGCTTAAAGTAACATTTAAAGGCTTAACTAGCTTAATTAGCTTAACTAGGCAAGCTATTGTAAGCGATAGTTTGTTCTGAAGACTTTTGAAAAAAATTGCTTAAAGGGGCTAATAATTTTGACCTTAAAATGTTTTAAAAAAAAATTTTTAAACTGCTTTTAAAACAAAACAAAACAAATAAGACTTTCTCCAGAAGAAACAATATTATCAGACATACTTTGAAAATTTCCTTGCTCTGTTAAACATCATTTGGGAAACATTTAAAAAAGGAAAAAAATTCAAAGGGGGCTAATAATTCTGACTTCAACTGTAACTATGCTATGCCGCACCAACCAGCATAGTTCAGTGTGCTGGTTTCACTCTCCATCCAGCAGTAGTCACTGCAATGTCTGAACCAGCTTTCACACCAGATGCGGAAAAAGGTGGTTTGTTGCCACGCTGACAATGTGCAAGAACAGCAAAGTACTTTACTGACTAGCTTATGCACATTGTGGTCAAAGTTTAAAACAGTTAATTATTCTGCTCTATAAATACTTTGCTCAAGTATATTTATACTTAACTACGCATGAGCTGCAGATGCTCACGGGAAAAGTCCACTCAAACAACATGCTATAATGTTGTTTGTAAATGTAATGTAATGTAATGTAATTTCTATAATTTTTTATGCTCTTTGAATTAGTGCCACTACAACTCTCGACTTACATTATTCACTGTCAATGAAATGTTCTGTCAATGAAAATATTGTCTTGTGTTTTGAAAAATAATTAGTTAATTAAAAGTTCAATTTAAAACATCTGCCATATGCCACAGCCATATCACCCTACAGCCCAAGACTGGTTACTCACTGACGCTAAGCATGGCTGAGTCTGGTTAGTACCTGGATGGGAGACCACATAGGAAATCTAGGTTGCTGTTGGAAGTGGTGTTAGTGAGGCCAGCAAGTGGCGCTCAATCTGTGGTCTGTGTGAGTCCTAATGCCCCAGTAAAAGTGAAGGGGACACCATATTGTCAGCGAGAGCCGTCTTTTGGATTAGATGTTAAAACTGAGGTCCTGACTCTCTGTGGTCATTAAAAATCCCATGGCACTTCTCGTAAAGAGTAGGGGTGTAACCTTCATTTGCCCTTAAGCATCATGGCCTCCCAATCATCCCCATGCACTGAATTGGCTGTATCACTGTCTCTCCACTCCACCTACACTGTAGGTCCTACAGTATAGCTGGTGTGTGGTGAGCGCACTGACACATTTGTCCTGTGGTTGCCATTGCATCATTCAAATGGATGCTGCACACTGGTGGTTGTGTGGAGAGACCCCCCATGATTGTGAAGCAATGAGTGTATGGCCATACATGATAAATGCACTATATAAATACACACATTACACATCTACTTAAAATAATTTAATAAAATAATAAATAATTACAAAGCATTTTTGGTTTCAATTTTCGGCCAAGTGCATATACTGGAGGTTTTGGGCCATTTTGGAGCATCCCAACAAAATAATTTTTTTTTTTTTACATACACAAAGGCATATGACAATGTATGTAGGCATTATGGAGACTAAGCTGAGCTGATGCAGTTGCCAGGGCAACCCTTACCGTCAGAGTCGATGCTGTTAAGTGCAGTGGGTGGAATGATGGAGACCTTACACTGACCCAGAGGACAAACCTTCCCCAACTGCTCCTTACAGCTGTTGTGCACCTACACACACAGACAAATGCATCACTGACTACTCATGCACAACACCCATCAGTCTAACGCACTGGTTGCACAAGGTACACACCTGTACAAATACCATATGATGTCATAGTCTTTACTGTAAACTCCGGGTGTGTTTATCTGGTTGCTATGGTTACTGAATCTGAAGTGGGTGTGATTGTATATTGTTGGTGTGGGTGAAATGCACTGTATTGTGGGTCGGTTTTACAGAGTGGGGAGGAAAGTGACGTACGATGGCTTTGCACCAGAGACACCGCCAGTCCTGTAGTCGCCGGACGCTGCCGCAGTTTCGATCGCACACCACACACTTAGCGCTGACAGGCAGGTTTCCCTCCAACCACTGGTGAGGCATTGACACCTGTGCACAAAAACACACACAAACATTTAGCTTAAAGGCTGCATTTACACTGAAGATCTTGATGGTCATTTCTGATTTTGTGACTGTACTTTAAACTGAACTTTTGCATGAACTAATTAAATACAAATTTATAAAAGAGGAAAAATCAAGAGAAAAATTGAGTTGAATTTTTTTAGGTTGTAGTTTATTTTTTCAATAATTTGCTTGAATTTAATTGTATTATATTTCAATTTCCAAATATGTTTGATGACTAAAATATTATTTTAATAAACAAATATATTGATGAGGAGGACATGCTGGATGGGGCACTAGTCAGTGAGGAGCTGGAGGTTATTAGGACCTGGATTATCATTTTGGACTTGATTTAGTAAACCTTGGGAAGATTTAATTGGTGTGATTTTGTTTTGCAGAATGCTGTCAGTGCGGTTCTGGCAAACTTAGATGATCTTCATCCTTTCACAACTCAAATTTCAACATTTTTCCATGTATGCTTTTCTTAATATAACTGAAAGGGACAGTTTACCCAATATCACAATTCTGTCATCATTTACTCACCCTCATATTGTTCCAAACCTAAATTACTTTAGTTCTTCTGTGTAACCCAAAAGAAGATTTTTTATAATATATGTCAGTTACCCTTGGAGAGACAAAGACAGAACTTTTTTTATACACATAATTTATTTCTAACAGACAATAGAGTGCCATAGATGTTTGGATAACAGGATAGTAAGTAAATTATGACAAAATAAGTAAAGAAATGGGTAAAATCCTGTTACATTGTCATTCAGTGAAACAGTTATGTAAAAAAGAAACATACTTATTTAGATATTTACTAAGTACTTATTAAATATACAATGGTGACAAAGTGGCTCAGTGGTTAGCACTGTCGCCTCACAGCAAGAAGGTCGCTGGTTCTAGTCCCGGCTGGGTGTGGAGTTTGCATGCAAACATGTACTACAGGTGAACTGAATAAACTAAATTGTCCGTAGTGTATGTGTGTGAATGAGAGTGTATGGATATTTCCCAGGGATAGGTTGCAGCTGGAAGGGCATCCACTACGTAAACCATATGCAGGATAAGTTGGCGGTTCATTCTGCTGTGGCAACCCCTGAATAATAAAGGGACTAAGCCGAAAAGAAAATGAATAAATTAATTAAATACAAATTTACAATAGAGGAAAAATCAAGAGAAACAAAAAAAAAAATGAAAAATTGAGTTGAAATTTTGTAGGTTTTAATTTATTTTTTCAATATTTTGCTTGAATTTGATTGTATTATCTTTCAATTTCCAAGTATGTTTAGTGACTAAAATATTATTTTAATAAATATATCTGTTGAATAAATCTGTTTTGTTTAAATAGACCAAAACATTACCTACTGTATATTCACTGAGAAATGGATAAAAAATATTCATTTAAAAATGGTGTGTACTCAATTATACTGATCACTGTTTACTGGAAACCAGCAGCCACTGACATCCATAGTAGGAACAAAATATTTTATGAACGTCAATGGCTGCTCCCACTTTACAATATCCTCCTTTGTGTTTAACAAAAGAAAGAAGTTTGGAACAAGCAAAGTGGGAGTATATGCGGACAAAATGTAAAAATTTTAGGTGAACTATCCCTTTAAGAGACCAAATCACTTGAAAAAAAATTCACTTACTCCATCCTCATCCTCGATGATGTCATTTCCTATAGATGCCAGAGTTGTCCATTTACAGTTGTTGGTGGATCGTACGGCACAGCGCTTGTGGGCTTTAAACTTACACACTAACACACACACAAACAAGGAGATGAGATGAAATAAAACAGATCGTCAGCAGAAAGTGATAACAGGCTGAGGGCAATGTTTTCCTATTCATGACTCATTGATTACGCTCTAAACAAATAACGTCATTGTTCATTCTAGGAGCAGAACAAACATCTCATGAAAGGAAAAAAATGGCACCCAAAGGAAAAATTTAAACATTGTTCATAATGAGAGGTAAATGCGGGAAACATGAAATGGTGTTGTTGTGAAGCTGTGTTTATGTTTACCTTCACAGGAGAGACCATGAGAGGTGACACCCGGCAGAGCCTCTCGACACACGTTGCAGAAAGTGGGACGAGCGTGAGAGCAGGCGTACCAGTTATGCATCCCGGAGAAGTGCTCCATGTTGAACTGACTGGCCTGGGATCAGTAAAATCATGTCAGCATCAGTGTGCTATAAATATTCAAGCAACTAATGAGATCTAGGCCAGTAGCTGTCAACTAGAGTTCCTCAGTGAACTTCCAATGGGACCTCAAGATGGCTTATAGGCCACATGAACGCTAAAGCTAAATGCTGTTGCTAAATTTGGTGGTAGTGGTAGTGGTTACTTCTGTTCTGTATACAGTAATATACGGGAGTGACAACTTCCTTCAGCAATTCCTGAATGCAGGGATGCAGGTTGTGTAAACTGCAGGGAGCACAGGTAGTGTTAAATTGAATAGTGCTAAATCTTATCTCTGCATTATGTAAGGAACAGAACTGAACAAGCAGTTGTTATGACATACTTTAACATGTGTAAGATGTGACTCAATTCTGTGTGTAAAATCACAGGTATGAACTCAAATGCACAATCATACAAGCCTTGTCTATATGATTCATGTTTTGATCATCATGAAACACAATTTTCTCCTCTTTTTGTTCAAAATATATCTTACCACACACAGTGTTGATGAATAAAAAAAGCTGAAATAAAATCTTTCTGCTTTCTTTTGATATTTTGACCAATTATATTTTGAACCATTTATATTTTGATATATTTTGAACTAATTATTATGGGGATCATGAAAGTATTTTGAATATATAAATATATGAATACAAAAGATAAATAAATAAAACATGCTAATTTGGACTTGTCATGGCATCTACTGTATATATTGCTATTCTCTGGTTATTTGAAGCTTTTCCTATATATTCAGTTCTAAGTCGCTTTATGTAAAAGAGTCCGCTAAATGAATAAAAATAAATGTCAGCCAGCACAAGCATTCTTAATCACATTCAAAATACTTTCATATATATATATATATATATATATATATATATATATATATATATATATATATATATATATATATATATATATATATATATATATATATATATATATATATATATATATATATAGTTGAAGTCAGAATTATTAGCCCACCTGAATTATTAGCCCCGTTTATTTATATTAGCCAAATTTTTTTTTTCATGGAGAGATTTATTTCCAACATATTTCTAAACATAATAGTTTTAATAACTCCTTTCTAATAACTGATTTATTTTTATCTTTGCCATGATGACAGTAAATAATATTTTACTAGATATTTTTCAAGACACTTCTATACAGCTTAAAGTGACATTTAAAGGCTTAACTAGGTAAAAATATAGCTTAAAGGGGCTTATAATTTTGACCTTAAAACGTTTTTTTTTTAATTCAAAACTGCTTTCATTCTAGCAGAAATAAAACAAATAAGACTTTCTCCAGAAGAAAAACTATTATCAGACATGCTGTGAAAATTGCCTTGCTCTGTTAAACATAATTTGGGAAACATTAAATCAAAGGAGGGCTAATAATTCTGACTTCAACTGTATAAATATTAAAGAAGTGTTTGTAAAAGTGCCTGTTACATATGAAGATGAATGAGGAAAGAGTCGCTCTACAGGTGGTTTAAAAAACATAAATAAAGTTAAGTAAACTAAAGTATAAATAGAGTTTAATTTGGCTACAAATATTGCGTGCAAATACAGTCTTTGGGTGCTTGCACATCTAGACATTTATTTCCGAACACGTCTCGTTTGCCCAGTTAGCGCAGTTTGTTTGGCATATGTGAATGTTGCAATCGCGCTCGGGTCCACGCCAAATTAATCAGTCAGGCCGCCTGAATGAGGTGGTCTTGGCTCAATTGAAACGAACTCTGGAGTGGATTGATTTTAGCGAGAAAGTAAAATGATCCCACGAATTAACAAACCAGGCTATATCACAGTGTATTGCGGTTGTGTAATAGCCATATAAACGGTACAGCTAAATGAAGAGAGAATGAGTAGGGTGAGATGTCATTCCTACCAGCTAATGTGCGTTTCATGTCGAATATGAAAGTGAAAGCAGGCAGAAATATTACTCAGTGCTGTTTAACTGTTTTAATCGAAAATTTACAGAAATTACCATTAATTGACAATTTTTCCATATTTTAATCTTATAATATTTTGTGTTTGGCCTATTCTTTTGTTTATTTCAGCACTGACACCTCGAAAAAAGATCAACATTGATCTGCTTCATGATCACACTGCACTCTTGCTTCATCTGTTATTTCTCTTTATAATTTAAGCCTATAATGCATAATTCTAGTCCAAAATTTTTTATATAGATTGATTAATTCAATAGATGGATTTTTACAAAACTGAACTGAAATGAGGCTATGTATAGGAAAGTCTTACCTCTCTGATTTATATTTGGTGACGATGTCTGTGGGTGTCAAAATTAAAGTGCACTTTATTGCTTACAGTATATATATATATATATATATATATATATATATATATATATATATATATATATATATATATATATATATATATATATATATTTTTTTTTTTTTTTTTTTTTTTTTTTTTTTTCCCCAAATATATTTACATCACAATTTTAATTTTTTAAACTGTCAGTTGTATTTAAAGAAAAGTTATGACGTGTATGTAGACAATTATGTTTGGCTTTTGACACATTATTTAAAATATGTGGCTAAGAAATAGCTTTTAACTTTTTGTTTTTGGGTGGGGACAGTGAAAATTTTGGCAGGGCCAGTAGAAAAAAAATACTTAGTGTTGCCTGTAAATAATTCAAAAGAGATTTTATTACTAAAAATACATTTGTCTAGCTCTTAAATATTTCCTCGAGTAGAAAATGTGCGTAGTTGGGGTGACTCACACAGAGTGACTCATTTACATCAATATCACCTAATCCAACTACAATTGCAGCAATAACTCCTGTGGCTTTCATTTATTGATCACTTCACACAGATTAAGCGAAATCCGTGATTGAACATCAGTCTGTATAATGCGCAGCCATCAAAGCACATTAGCTGAACCTTTGAATGACTTTAAAGGTGAAAATTTAAGGTTCAGACCTCGTATGTTTCCCATTTCTGTACAGACTTCAAAGCACTGATCCAGTCTTCCATCTCCTTCCTGCTCTCCGCACACAACATCAGCTTACGGAATGGAGTGATGACCTGGGAGAGGACAAAGCATAAAAAATACGTCAGAGTGTAGTAAGCAGTTGTAAATAAGGAATGAATGAGACAGCAAATCACTGTGAACAAACTAATTACAGGGTTCCCACTCTAAGAAAAATGTCAAATTCCAGGATTTTCACTAATTAAAAAGCAGAATTTCTATCACCTTTCAGTACTGAGAAGACAAAAGTGAAAATACAGTATATCTATAATCGTGTGTTGTCACATTACACTTGTTTAGGAAACAATGCTAAAGCCCAAAACAAAGATAGATCAGAAGTTAGATCGAATTGCCTTTTTGGTTAATCTTCTCGATTAGAGTACAACATTATTACAATATTGATTGATAAATTAAATATTGATTCTTCTTGACTCCAATATAAGACTTATTGGACTTAAATAATGGTTGCAGAGACAAAAAAATGAACAAATTTAGCAGTAATTAACTACTATTATAGCTTAGAGACTATTATAGCTTATATTCAGTCAGTAACCATTCATGCCACCTAATATAAGTTACACTTAGAAAAAAATGTAAAAAATTATAACACACACACACACACACACACAAAAAAAACATAATAAAGAAATTTGATTTAAATTAATGGAAAGTAAAATTTAAAGTGTAGTTTACTTATAAACTAATTTCGAGAGGATCACACATTTATGATTCACCAATTAGACGATTCCTAAACCACTATAAATACCCTAAGTTTCACATCACAGCCATTTTTATTTTGAAGAATCCCCCCATCCACCTCTATTTCTACTCCTTTCCTAGATGGGTGGCACGGTGGCACAGTGGTCGTCGCTGGTTCTAGTCCTTATCAAGCAGGCTGATGTTTCTGTGCGGAGTTTACACTTTCTCCCTGTGCTCAAGTGGGTTTCCCCTGGGTTCCCCAGTTTCCTCCCACCCTCCAAAACATGCAACTGAAGTTAATTGACTAATCCAAATCGCCACCATAGACATGCTCCTAGTAAGTAGTTATTTGTTAAGAGCAATCACTATCTATTCATGGAGTTCGCAAGATCTACCTGAGCTCAAACTCCCCGATCTTATGAGCTCAGGGTTCTCTTCCCTGGACAGCATGCCAAACAAGCTTTATAATCAATCAATAGCCAAGTGTGAACTCTTGAAATGAATAACAAAAATACCTGACATTCCATGACCTGAACAAAAACAATATATATATATATATATATATATATATATATATATATATATATATATATATATATATATATATATATATATAATATTCCCTGACATTCAATATCTGGAATAGACCTTTAAAATTATGTTTAAAAATAGTGATATTCCAGAAATTCCATGACCTGTAGGAACCCTGTAATTAATAAATGAGTCAAAAATGGTTCACTATAGGGATGCCCTGATCAGGTTTTTTTGCCCTCAAGTACGAGTCATTTGATTTTGAGTATCTACCGATACCGAAACCCAATCCAAAACTTCTATAATACATTACAAAAAAGAATAAATAAGAGTGAAGAAACAGATCCAGGATGGAGTCAATCCATTGTGCGGTAAGGCTTAGTAGAGACATGGGAGCTACAGATGAACTCCATATGTCTGTGGTGAACGAAACATGGGGTACATCTTACAACAGGACAAGTAGTTTGTCAAAAATCTTATAAAGGGCTGGCAGAGCTTTCTATGTGAAATAGTGGCGAGACGGCATTTCAAATCGATGTTCTACATTTGTTTTTGAGGTGTCAGCATGTAGCATTTTCCTTTCCACCTTTTGCAATGCCAAGTTTACATATATCACAATGTTGGCAATGGCAATGTTGTCGTCATCAACTTCATAATGCATCCAGACCGCAGACTTACTCGTGCTTTTCACTTCAAGATGCTTCTGTGTTCTACTTTGCCGGCATTTAACCAATAACATTTCTGCAAGTGATGTCATGCCATACTGTTTCTGTGTGAAGTCAAGAAAGAGGTCTAACTCTGTGCCACCACATAACTATAAATGTGTTAAAAACTTGTGTGAATATATATTCGAGTCCTGATCGGGAGGTAACGTCCGATTCCAATCGAATCTGAAACCGTGTGATTGGGCCCGATTTCCGATCAGGTGATCAGATCTGGACATCCCTAGTTCACTATAAAGCAATTAAAAAGTGGTTTTGCTTACTGTGAAACTGTTGTTGATGTTCTTGGTGCTGGTCTCGGCCACACTGGCGTCTGACAGGTCCACCTCATCAAAAATGAGAGACTGCAACAAGATAACAGCATGTTTCTATCCCTAACAAACATTGAATCAAACACCTTGAGGCAGTGTTGCCAACTTAGCGATTTTGTTGCTAGATTTAGCAACTTTTTATACTACCCTAGCAACATTTTTTTCAGAAACATTTATTTGGCTACTTTTAGCAACTGTAAAAAGTCACTTAAATCAAACTATCAGAAGTGACTGCTGCTTAAATCAGTAGAGTGCAGCTATACATAAGGTCTAAATAGCCAGGCACAACTGGTTTCTGTACAACTGGAGAGGCTGGAACGTATTTCTAGGATCCTCTGCATTTTTAAGACCCTGTTGTTCCTGATACGTCCAGTAGGGAATGGTTGGGTTAAGGAATATGTATGTGGTAGGTTTCCTAATAAGGGGTTATAGAAATGCAGTCCTGAAACGGCAGCTTCTCTGGGTTGTGCAGGAACACCAGCAATATTTTTGGCAGTAGCACATGTCACATTTTTAGTGAAATAACAGTAACAGAACAATTGTTGATAGAACTGTTCATTTGTTGATCCGTTGTTAATTGTTGTTCATTTAGGTAGCATTAACTACCAAGACAGTCAATATGAGAAATCTCATGAATTACATAAATATATTACATTTCACATAAAGATGCAGTTTGGAGATTACGTAATGACGTCATCATGCAATGATGTTTGGTGTCATTTAGCAACAAATTGTTCCTCCTTAAGCAACTTCCTCTGAAAATGAGCTGGCAACAGTGTCTGGAGGTTCAATATATACACAAAGACTCCAGCTTTTACCTTTGAATCTTTGGCATAATAAAGCGTCCTTCCTCGCAGTTTGAAATACCTCCGCTTCCACCTCTGAAAAGAGCTGGTCTGTTTGAGCAGAAGACCCTCCTTCACACTCTTCTACAAAACAAAAGCAGAGAAATGGAAAAAGGTGAAAATCCAATGTTGAAGGCAGCTAATATGTAAACACGATTTGAATTGATTTGTTTTTATAATAGTGTTCATGTGTCACTGTCAAACAAGTATCCCCACCGCCACATTTTTCATTTTCATGTCAAGCCAGAAAAAGCTATTTTAAGAAACTGCTTCACAGCTGGGTGGATTTACTGGGGTCCATAAATTGCTTCTTTTGCATGTGCATGAAATTCAGTCTCCAGCTTGTTATAGTCAAACATAATAAGAAATGAACACACAAACCCCAGAGGCTCCAATTTTACATGAACAATCCTGCAGTTCAATAACAGCGGCTTATCACCAGGCCCACATGGAATTGGCCACATTTTCAGTTTGTTTTTTGAATATGATAAAATATGTTGAACAGAGCTACTATGTTGGTAAAAGTATAACATTACGTGTCTATATAGGACATATTTCATCCATAAATGCAAATTCATGTACTCACCCTGAGGCCATTCAAATTCCTCAGCTGATGAGAAATAAAGGTTTTGTAGGAAAACATTCCAGTATATTTCACCATCCAGTGCAGGTTAACAGGGGTCAACACATAACATTTGATGTTCCAAAATCCATATTTAGGTAGCATCTTATACACTACCAGTCCAAAGTTTGGGGTTGGTTTTTTTATTATTATTATTTTTTTAATAAAATAATTTTGGTCATCAAGGCGACATTTATTAAATGTAAAATAAAAATACTTATTTATTAAATATTTATTTATTATTTCTTGTTTGTAGTTTCAAATAAAATTGTACCTCCATTCATTATTGCTTTTATTACTATTACATTATTATTAATATTATTATTAATAATATTAATTAATTAATATTAGAGTGATTTCTAAAGGATCTTGTGACTCTGAAGACTGGAGTAATGAAGCTGAAAATTATTCTTTAAAATCACTGGAATAAATGATTATATGAAATTATAACCTACTTTTAAACAGTTATTTTATAGTGCAATAACTTTTCACAGTTTGACCATTTGTACTGTATTTATGATGAAATAAATGCACCCTTGGTGAGCAGGAGGAGCTTATATTATTAATTCATTCATTTTCTTGTCGGCTTAGTCCCTTTATTATTCTGGGGTTGCCACAGCGGAATGAACCGCCAACTTATCCAGCATTTGTTTTACACAGCGGATGCCCTTCCAGCTGCAACCCATCTCTGGGAAACATCCACACACACACATTCTCACTCATACACTACGGACAATTTAACCTACCCAATTGACCTGTACCGCATGTCTTTGGACTGTGGGGGAAACCGGAGCACATGGAGGAAACCCACGCGAACGCAGGGAGAACATGCAAACTCCACACAGAAACGCCAACTGACCCAGCAGAGGCTCGAACCAGCGACCTTCTTGCTGTGAGGCAAGAAACAGCACTACTTACTGTGCCACTGCATTGCCTAAGCTTATATTAAAACACTTAAAAATCCTACTGACCCCAAACGTTGACTGGTAGTGTAGTAAACTACATGACCCAGCCAACAATTGGTTGTTAAAATTAGGTTATTAGGTGGTTATAACTTAGGAAGGTTATTACTTAAAGTTTGCTGTCTTTAAAAATGTTAAAGATTTTTTTTTTTTAAAGATTTTTTTATTAAAAATTATTATTTTAACTACAAATGAAGATGTCATCTTGAAGACCTCTTGTATTCATGCTGGGAAGCAAGCATCCAACATTACTGTCAGATGATTTAGAAGTTAACATGGAAACATTTGTAGTTTTAGTAAAAAACAAAAATACAAATTAAAAATGAGACTTGTTACAGAATCTATATATTGTTGCTTTTCTGAAGTTTTGAAGTGCTTTTATTATCCTCATTTATAAGTTGTTTTGGAAAAAAGTATTTGTATAACTGTAAATTGTCCTTGCATAATCAAAAACTGGTCTATGTTAAGCACCTGATGACTTGCATAGGATGCAAGTTTTCCTTGTGCACCTTAATTCTCTTCAGCTAAAAAAGACATTATATACAAATGATCACCTGAGGCGAGTAAATAATCAGAACATTTTAATTTCTGGGTGGATTATTCCTTTGTACAAACATGTATGGGGTGGGGAACATCCAGAGACTTGTGACTTGTTTTGAACTATGTTGACAAAAATCTGACAAAAGTCTTGGTGTCGATTCCAAGTTAACAAAAATATATAATAATAAATATATAAAAATAATAGATAATTTAACTTCTAGTTGATCATTTGGAAAAAATGGCAGAAGGTAGATTTTCATCTGTTGAACTGCATCCCAATCATTACAAATACTGCAGAAGACCTATTGGAACTCGCAGGGACCCAAGATTCTCACAATGATCTGTCAAGTTTGGTGAGGGAAACATCTTGGTTTAGGGTTACATTCAGAACGGGGGCATGCGAGAGTTCTGCAGAGTGGATGGCAACATCAACAGCCATCAAGAAATTTGTGCTGCCCATTACATTACAAACCACAGTAGAGGACAAATTGTACAGCAGGATAGTTCTCTTTCACATCAAAAGTCCCAGAAAGCAAAGAAGGTCAAGGTGCTCCAGGATTGGCCAGCCCAGCCACCAGATATGAACATTATTGAGCATGTCTGGGGTAAGATGAAGGAGGAGACATTGAAGATGAATTCAAAGAATCTTAATAAACTCTGGGAGTCCTGCAGGAATGCTTTCTTTGCCATTCCGGATGACTTTATTAATCAGTTATTTGAGTCATGAGATGTATGGATGCAGTCCTCCAAGCTCATGGGTGTCATACACAATATTAATTCTTTTTCCACTGCACCATGACTTTATATTCTATACTGTACATTATTTCTGTTAAGTGACAAGACTTTTGTCTAAGCAAAGTCAGAGCTTACTGTCCTAATTAAATAATTAAAAATCAAGGCATGATCATATTTTATTTTGCTAAAATAAGCGTAATCTAGAGGCCTTTGCCTTTCATTTAAGCCACTTCTGATACCAAATGATCAACTAGAAGTCAAGATATTATATGTTGTTCCTAAAACTTAGGCAACAAGATGCAGTATAAATCATCAATAATTTAGGGGGGAAAAGACTTAAAAGCATAAAAACAGTATATGAGCCATGAATTTCACTATAAAAATATAGTCAAAAACAGTTTCATTTCTTTCCTCTTACATATTTATTTAAAGGTTATAGTTTATAACAAGCATATAGTAGTAAAACCCGACATTCCTGACTCAAAAGTCTACAACACCTAAGGAGGAACTGTCATAAATATCCATAAAGTTGACTGCGGACCTCTAAAACTTGGTCAGGTTATCAATTCATCTTTAACTTTTATCATAAACCTTGATTCCTCAATCTGGTCCTGAAGGGCATAGAAGCTATAAAGCAATATTAAGTGAACAAATACTGCTGTAGATTGTGGCACATACGCTGCACAGTTGAATTACAATGGAGTCTGTCCTTGTCTAAACACGCAGGGCACATTGCGTGCCCTCTGATGACGTGGGCTGTGGATTTCATGAGTGAAACGTGGCAGCATGTTGCCAGCAGCGAGGCAGACTGATAGGACAGAAACGACATCATATCTGTCTCTCATGGGTCCAACGCTCTTAAACAAGACGACTGAGAGTGTTGTTGCTAATCACGCAGGAAATCAAAGTGAGTAACCTGGCCAGGCAAGCTGCCAAAAGACATGACGCACACATCAAGGCAGTGACTTCACAAACACACTCTGAGATAGAGAGAGATAGACTGAGCAGAAGTCTGGTGAGAAAGTGTTATATTCAAACTGAAAGTCAAAGCCTGTTTCTATTTTTCTATTCCCACTCCTAAACTGACCATCATGCAGTGAAAAGACTACCCTGAAATGTTTCATCCTTTACAGAAAAACAACATGCAGTTCCCATGTGCAATCACACACTAAAATCACATTTGAAACATGTGGAACATTTGTGAAATACAAGTGAAAAAAGAAAAGAAAAATAACTTGTGATTTCTGGAACATTTGTTTGTAACACATTTACACATTTGTTCACGCGATCACATGATTGGAACAACATATTTGCTTTCACTTGTGTTTTGCATACTTTAATTGATTGGACATTAAGCTCTTGTGGTTTTCTGTAAGGGATACTATAGGCAGGGTTTCTGCAGTTTTAAACATTTTTTGGCAGACATAAAACTTCTTATTGACGTTTTTAAGACATTTTACGACCATTACTTACTCCCAGGGCCATTTATATCGAAATTGATATTTAGATATTTTTTTAACAACTAATTTTTATGAGGTGGGTCATTAGTCCAACGCTCAACCCCCAACCTGGAGAACCAGGACATACACACATACATTACAATTTAGGCTACCCAATTCACCAGTGCATGTCTTTGGACTGTGGGGGACACCGGTGCACCTGGAGGAAACCCACTCCAACATAGGGAGAACATGCAAACTCCACATGTACATATATATATATAATATAGGAAAACGGCCAATTTTTAAATATGTCATATATATTAAAAACCTGTATCAAAACCTATATTAAAAACATATGTGTTTATATAGGTTCTTTCCATGTGGGCTCTAACTTTTTTCTCATATTTAATTTCCATAATATGCCAATTACATGTGATACCAATTTCAAGTGTTGGCACATACATACAATTTTCTCTCTTTTTTTTTTAGTTAGTTCATAGTTATTGCCTTGATAATAGAAAATATGAGCAGGGTATTATGTATGACAGTTGTCAAAGTGAGATATGAGCTATATGGGAGACATATCTTGTATGTACATATAGGGCTTATATGTGGATATAAATGAGCAATACAGACCTGTACAGCTTGAATATGCACATATAGAGTTGAAGTCGGAATTATTAGGCCCCCTGAATTATTAGCCCCCATGTTTGTTTTTTTCCCCAATTTCTGTTAAACGGAGAGAAGCTTTAATAGTTTTAATAACTCATTTCTAATAACTAATTTATTAGAAATTAGTTATTAAAACTATTATGCTTAGAAATGTGCTGAGATAATAACTTTTTATTAATTTAAATTTTGATATTATTTATTAATTTTAATAACTCATTTCTAAAAACTGATTTATTTTATCTTTGCCATGATGACAGTAAATAATATTTTAGATATTTTCAAGACACTTCTATACAGCTTTAAGTAACATTTAAAGGCTCAACTAGGTTAATTAGGTTAACTAGGCAGGTTAGGGTAATTAGGCAAGTTATTGTATAGCTATGGTTTGTTCTGTAGACTATCGGGGAAAAAATAGCTAGTAATTTAAAGTAAAGGGGCTAATCATTTTTTACCTTAAAATGGTTTTTAAAAAATTAAAAACTGCTTTTATTCTAGCTGAAATAAAACAAATCAGACTTTCTCCAGAAGAAAAAACATTATCAGACATACTGTGAAAATTTCCTTGTTTGGGAAATATTTAAAAAAGAAAAAAAAAAATTTCAAAGGGGGGCTAATAATTCTGACTTCAACTGTATGCACCTCAATTTTGTCTATATGTGGCATATATATGCATATATGAAACATATATATGCATATATGTGGCATATATTATCATATATGTGCATATATACTGCATCTAGGTTTCATATATGCCCATATATCTTCATATAGGTTATTTCCATGTGGCCATACAGGGCTAAGCGTTTTCAATTGGTCACAATTTTTCAAATTTTTATAATTTAATACATTTAATAATGCAATATTAACTGATTAATACCAAATTTAAACATTTTAGATTTTGATTAGCAAAAATTTTAAATAGTTAGTTATTAGTTTCTATATTTTGAAATTGCTTGGTTTTAGTTTAGTTTTTATTAGTGTCATTTTTTTTCTAAATAAGGGTATTTGTTAGGTGCAAGACTCAAAATCATCAGAATTAATCTATAAATCTATCAGAATTGATCTTTTGTGACAATCCTTCCATCATGTTAGGACTAAACATACCAAAAATATGTAGTCAGCAATCACAATTTCAGTCAAACATCAGATCTGAAAAGTTTCTAACAATTACGTTTTGCAACCCAACTGAAACACACTTTTTTTCAACATAAACTTTCTTTAAAATAAAAAAATGTTTCAAAAAATATATATATAATAAACTAAATATCTACACAACAGTCTGTCCAGGTTAGTGTTCTCAACAGTAAATACATGGAGAACTTTTAAATAAATATTATTATAAGGAAAATAATTCAACAATTATGGTAAATATAGTTAAAAATGACATATTAAATAAAAAGTTAAAGGTTTCATTGAGATGGATTGTTGGTGATTGGAATACTGGCCAGATTGGATAGCTATACATGAATAAAGAAAAAATAAGACGTGTTTAAAAAGATTTAAGACCTTACAACACAATATTTCAGTAGATTTAAGACTTTTTAATGCCTAAAATTCTGTTTTTGAGATTTAAGACATTTTTAGACTTTATAAGACCCCTCGGACACCCTATATAGGAATGTATTTTTTATTCTTTACTTTTTAAACCTTTACTGTTAACCTGACACTACAGTAATTCATTATCTGCTTTCACTACTTCGTATAACACTTCATTCATCAATTATTTTTTCAGTGGAGCAATTGTAAAAATTTGAGCTACATAAAGTGACAAAGATTGCATGAATGGCATGAATAAATCTTTAAAATTCATACTAATCTGCTTCCTCACACAGGAGAGAAAACAAAAAACTCAGATTTGAGTCACAATCTTCTTCAATGTCAGCGTAACCTCTGAGTCAGTTTTGCAGGTGTTTATATTCTCCACATCTCCTTCAACAGGTATCTCATTTTCTCCACTGACTCCCTGCAGAGCTCATAAATGTGTGTGCGTGGGGGTTCAATTGTCCCCCAAAGGCAGCTAAATCCAGCAAAACCTCCCATTGAGCATAAATGGAGTTATTTAAAATAGGAAAAATAAATAGATTTAATAATATTTTACTGAAGAAGTAGGTTTGGTTTTGACTAGTAATTATATTTAGATAAAAACAAAATAACAGGAGTTCATGGAATATCCTCATTTAAGCCTGAATCATACTGTATGTGTGGGTTTTCGTGGAAATAAACTTTCCCCACAAGAACAGTGGTATTAATTACATAATGGGAAATGAACAGCTCATTAAAAGGACTACAGTAAATATTGTTTTAATTACATTTTAAAAATGCAATGGTTTTGAAAGAGTTCGGTTTGGGAGTACAAGTTTGGCTAGGAAACTTATTGTATAGAATGTGAAAAAAAGTAAGGTATTGAGGTAATACAACTAAACAAAGAAGTGTGTGTGTGAGTGTGAGTGAGGTTAGATGTGTGAGTCTAGACATCTGCCAGTGAAGCTTCCCTGAACACAGAGACAGACATCTGATCCAGACATCACTCACTCTGTCCATCTTTGATCTGTCATAGTGTACAACACACACAGAGAGAGAGAGATAGAGAGAGAGAGAGAGAGAGAGAGAGAGAGAGAGAGAGAGAGAGAGAGAGAGAGAGAGAGAGAGAGAGAGAGAGAGAGAGAGAGAGAGAGAGAGAGAGAGAGAGAGAGAGAGAGAGTGAGTGAGAGAGAGAGAGAATGATGTCAGATGGTGACTCAGAGGAACTTTAAGGACAGACATCTTCACACAATGATTGCTATTTTTGTTTAATCTCTACCTCTTCCTCTCCTAATCCTTCTCTCTCTCTCTCTCTCTCTCTCTCTCTCTCTCTCTCTCTCTCTCTCTCTCTCTCTCTCTCTCTCTCCCTCTCTATCTCTAGTTCCCCTAAAATCCTCAGCTTCTGTAT
This sequence comes from Danio aesculapii, assembly GCF_903798145.1. Taxonomy (NCBI): domain Eukaryota; kingdom Metazoa; phylum Chordata; class Actinopteri; order Cypriniformes; family Danionidae; genus Danio; species Danio aesculapii. The sequence continues at coordinate 21,951,715 of NC_079441.1, read as the reverse complement.
TCACACTGCTGTTCTCTTTCTCCTTTTTCTTGCGTCATTCTGGCTCTCCCTGTGCATCCCCTCCTCCGTTTTCTGTCATTGTCGTCCTCTTTCTAATCTAAGGGGGACAGTGCCTCTGCAATACCCCACATACAGCTGAAACCATAAATCCCATGATTCTTTTTAGAAACTCAAGAGTAGCTATTCAACTTGGAGAGAGCTATTCAACTGAACATTCCCATTGATTGGCTTGTACTTGAAGCATTTTTTGAGCCAATCGCCTGAGCCGCACGGTTATAATAGTTTTAGATTTTTCATTAGTTTTAGATCTTATTTCGTTTTGACTTTTTGTTTTCAAATTCAGTTCGTTTTAATTAGCTTTTAGAGGTATATTTACTAGTTTCTATTAGTTTCTATAGTTTGAAATTGCTTGTTTAGTTTTTATTAGTCATTTTTTTCTAAATAAGGGTATTTGTTAGGTGCAAGACTCAAAATCATCAGAATTAATCTATAAATCTATCAGAGTAGATCTTTTGTGACAATCCTTCCATGTTAGGACTAAACATACCAAAAATATGTAGTCAGCAATCACAATTTCAGTCAAACATCAGATCTGAAAAGTTTCTTACAATTACGTTTTGCAACCCAACTGAAACATCATTCACTTGTTATGAAATAAACATACATTTTACCATATCCTCTTATTTAAGCCCTCTCTTTACCTGCGCTGCAGTTGTTCAAGTTCAGTTCAGTCACAGCAGGCTGTCATGTCCTGTTTGTGTTCGATTCACTGAATCGCAAATGCGCAGTATTATCGTTTCACAGATCTCTGTGTACTGTTCTAATAACTGAATAACTCTGTATATATTGGTTTATTTAGAGTCAGACAGGGGTAACAGGCATGGTAAAAAGTAAGTAAATATGGACAAGAGTGCTTACTGGAGACACGAATCGTTTCCAATGATTCAGTTTGATTTGGTGAACTAGTTCAACCTTTTTACTTAGAAGATCTGGCTAAAAAGAATGATTTGTTTGCGATTGCGATTACTAATACAAAAATAAAACCCATTATTGGGCACAAATGTGTTAAATTAATCCTTTTAAGTCTCTGTATTTAATGCTGTCACTGTGCTGCTGTCATGTCCACTGTTTTTATCGTGAGAGCAACAGGGAGGATGACTGGAGGAGAACCGGCTCTATCTGGCCAATAGCAGCAGGATTACAGAATCTGAGGTGCTGTACGGGCCAAACACCTGGCAGCGCGAAGCAAATAGATTTACTTTTAAAAGGCAAACAGTAGGTTTATGTAATAAATACATTCACAAAGACAAAAACAAAGCATGTTTTTTGGTAAAATTTTAGTTAAAGTTAGATTTGTATGTACACAATAGTTTAAGTTGACATTAATCACCACATGATGTATATTTCAACTACTTGCAGCAGAAAGCCAATATCGTACATAAGTTTTAATTTGGCACTGATGAAATATCTTCCATAATGCAATGGTATTTAGACATTTATTTAGCCAGAACACACAGCTTTTGTTGAATGAAGGATGTTAAGATGTCACATCCAAAGCTAGACTAGATCCGCTAGTCTGTTGTTCCCATGCAAATGTATGGCCTTGTGATGCCGCTGTGCTGTGAATACTAACAATTCAACCTCAGCAGTTCAGTTTAATTACATTTCCAAGGCCTTCTATGCTCTGCAATCAACACACCTTTCCTCAAATATGGCTTATAAAGCTCCATGTAATCTCTGTAAAATCAAAGTCTTTAAAAATGATTCAAAGACATAATTTTGTGTTTTAAAAAAAGTTTTGGGTACAATATGTCTTTTCTGACCCCTGAATTGCTGTTAAAGTGGTTTTGAGTGGCTTTTAAAGTCAAAGCAGTGTGGCTATTAGTAAAATCATGTGTTATTATACTCATAGTGTGGCTAAATAACTCATCTCCTTTACTAAGCTCAGCAACTGAACAATTAATGATAGTGAAAGAGAGAAAGAAGGATCGTACAGTAATTCCATCAAATATGAACAGGAACAATGAATGAAAATGAAAAGGAAAGTAAATTAAAAGACTGGAGTCTTAATTAAATGTTTATTAAGAACAGAAGGAGCACCAAATGAGAACGTAAACAGTACAGTAAACACGGTAACTGTTCATACTATTCTTAATTTAATTAACACCACTTGAATGTGTCTTAGAATGGCTGAATACAACCATCAGAAAATAACACAGCTCAATTTTAGCCAATCACCTTTATCTATCAGTTGCTACAGAAACACCAATGAGCTGTAAGCAAACACACCTGTCTTTTAAACAATCAGTGTTGTAAAGGAGTGGTCAAACATTGTGTGATACTAACAGCATGCAGGACCATAAGCTGCATTACCCAGAAGCAGTGTTGATATACAGTTGAAGTCAGAATTATTAGCCCCCCTGTTTATTTTTTCCTCAATTTCTGTTTAACGGTGAGAAGATTTCTTCAACACATTTCTAAACATAATAGTTTTATTAACTCATTTCTAATAACTGATTTATTTTATCTTTGCCATGATGACAGTAAATAATATTTGACTAGATATTTTCAAGACACTTCTATACAGCTTAAAGTGACATTTAAAGGCTTAACTAGGCTAATTAGGTTAACTAGGCAGGTTAGGGTAATTAGGCAAGTTATTGTATAATGATGGTTTTTTTCTGTAGACAATCAGGAAAAAAAATAGCTTAAAGGGGCTAATAATTTTGACCTTAAAATGAATTGTAAAAAATTTAAAACTGTTTTTATTCTAGTGGAAATAAACAACAAATAAGACTTTCTCCAGAAGAAAAAAATATTATTAGACATACTGTGAAAATGTCCTTGCTCTGTTAAACATCATTTGGCAAATAATTAAAAAAGCAAAAAAAATTCAAAGGGGGGCTAATAATTCTGACTTCAACTATATATATATATATATATATATATATATATATATATATATATATATATATATATATATATATATACATAAATAATGAAATAATGAAAATATGTTCTTTGATCGGCAAAACCTGGTTAAACAGATTTTATTCATTAAAAAAAACAGCCAGGTATTCTGGCTTTTCCCCTAATAAAAATCCCTGATTGATTCAGACGTAAAATCCTTTTTTCTTCCTTCTAGACGTTTCATTAATAATTACAGAAGCAGGCCTTGGTTGAGATCTCTAAAGATTTGTTCAGATTTGTTCAGGCAGGAACAATGGATGTATTTTTGACTACATCTGAATCATCAGTTCTGTAACAGAACTTACTGTAATCTCATTTAACAAGCACACCTAAAGCACAAATTTGAGACTTGGCAGATTGAGATTGATTAAAATAAACTTCGACACAATTACTCTAATACTGCAAATCATTAAAATGAGTGTGAATGCTGCTGTCTGAACCTACTGTACAGTATGTATGCCAACAAGCAGACAGATCTCTGAAAAGGTGGGTCTTGGTCTGCTTCTAAACAAACTCTGATGAGGTTCGACTTTAAGAGTGCAACATAGAGTAAATAATATCTAAACAAAGAAACATTAAGCGTACCTGTGTATTTTTGTTAGGAGATACATTACTCATTACAGTTCAGTGAAATGCAGCGTCCTTGCTGCAGATCTTTATCAGATTTATTTGTTAATTGAACAATTTTCTAAAACTGATTTGACTTCTTTTTGACACATTTTAGAAGCTTTTCACAAGAAAACAGATTAAAAAAATGCTTTCATAAAACAAAAAAATGCACATATAGCTCTGCACAAAGCATTCCTTTCATAACTTGCGTTTCATGTTGCACAACCAAATTTGTTCTACAAATGTGTACATTCACCAGCCACTTCATTAGGTACACCTTACTAGTACCGAGTTGGACCTCCTCTTGCCTTCAGAACTGCCTTAAAAGCATTGTGGCATAGATTCAACAAGGTACTGGAAATATTCCTCAGAGATTTTGATCCATATTGACATAATAGCATCACGCAGTTGCTGCAGATTTGACAACTTCATGTCTATAATGCGAATCTCCCATTCCACCACATCCCAAAGGTGCTCTATTGGATTGAGCTCTGGTGACTGTGGAGGCCATTTGAGTAGAGTGAACTCATTGTCATGCTCAAGAAACCAGTCTGAGATGATTCATGCTTTATAACATGGTACGCTATCCTGCTGGAAGTAGCCATCATAAGATGGGTACACTGTGGTCATAAATGGATGGACATGGTCAACAAGAATACTCAGGTATTCTCCTCTGACCTATGGCATCAAAAAGGCATTTGCACACTCAGAGCTGCCTCTCACAGGATATTTTCTCTTTTTCAAACCATTCTTTGTAAACCCTAGAGAAATATTCAGACCAGCCCGTCTGGCACCAAAAATCATGCCACATTTAAAGTAACTTAAATCACCTATCTTCCCCATTCTGATGCTCTGTGTGAACTGAAGCAGATCGTCTTGACCATGTCTACGTGCCTAAATGTAAGCTATGTGATTGGCTGATTAGAAATTTGCGTTAACGAGCAGTTGGACAGGTGTACCTAATAAAGTGGCCGGTGAGTTGTATATGTAAATACATGCATAGAAAATAACAAAACTATATATAAATACATTTATGTTCATATTTTAAAGAAAATAAATGTATGTGTGTGCATTCATTAATAATAAAATATACACAATATACACATATATTATGTAAATACATGCTTTTATTTTGTATGCGTTTAGTCGAGATTTAAGTCAGTATGAACTGGAAGTTGTTGAGACTTATTTTAGTATGTTTACGTACTTTTAAATGAAATGGAGTATTGAGTAGGGGGTGGGGCTTTCTTTTTGCACATCAATCCCTCATAGCAAACTGTATGAGCAAGAGGACGTGGTTAGGAATATTGTGACTGAAGCTGTCAAACCAGAGTCAAGAGAGAAGGACCACCACTCCAAACATAGGCGCAACTGGTCAGACTTTGATTAAAGATTACAAAAACTATTTTTAGTGGATTAACTTGCAAAGATTAACTTTTCACCTACATAACAACAATGTGCGCTAACAAAATATGCATTGCTAATTTTAATTTTACATGGAATTTAATTGTAAACTGCACAAGTCTGAACTAAATGAGCTAAGAGAACTGACCTACACATCTACAAGTATACACGGTCAGATATGTTTGTGAATTATGACTTACTGAGCAAACGATTGCTCAGAATAGTCTGAAACTGAGTCAGAAAGCAATCAGATTTACTCACATTTCACAGCTAACATATGCATGATAGTATATATATACAGCAATGACACATTCTCATGAGCAGAGGCAACATTTCCATTTTTCTGTCCTCACTGACAGCTACTCTCATGACAGTTAATATGAGAAAGTCTCTTGGCGTTTACATCATCACTATAGCAACCAATATAGATTTACCAGATATTGCCTAAACAACATGAACAAACAGATCAGATCACATTACAAAAACGACAGTCCTAAATATCATATTAGATTAATATGCGGGGTAAACAGTGTATTTGATTCCAGGCTCTGTATGTATGTGCACGTGTGTCCAATGAGACAGGCTGGGTGACACGACACAGTCTGGTTTAAGTTGAGTTAGAGCCAGACCAATTACCCAAAGCGCCCACAGAGACTATGAGTCCCTTTCACAGCTAGTAATTAACCTAATGAACTGATTACAGCCCCTGCAGTACAGCCTATGAGTGTGTGTGTGTACATGTGCGATCTAATTAGAGACTAAATTACACAGCCTGAGAATTTACTACCTCTGAGGTGTCGCCGTGAAGAAGCCAAGACTCATTCAGTAACAGTGTCAGATCCTACACATGCTGTGTGCTAATGGGATCGCCTGCACACATACAAATCAAACAGTGTTTAACCTATTAGGTTTGTTAAATCATGAATAAATACATTATCTGACACACTATATCACCACGATCAGTACGTAATAAAATACTAACAATGCTTGTGGTTTGCTATAGTTGATGACATTTATTGACATTTACTGCTCAGTGATATTACAACACAATCGCCCAGCAATTCGTATATTTATGATTTAAGCTGCGGTCACACTGGATTTTGTGTGTTTGAAATTCTGCCGTACGTCGCTGTTAAAAGGGGCGGGATTAAACAAGATGATTAGACATTTAAAAAAGCAAGCGATTGCTCCATGTTTTACATTTCTGTCCAGAGAGGTCATGTTTTGATCCTCGATTGGTCTCACGCAGTCAAGTGATGTGATTTCGCAGGTCAGAGTTCACTAAGCTTGAACTTTGCACCGCAGCGAACTGCGAAACTTGACGCATGACCTTGCGTTTCCGGTCTGACGCATTCACGGGCAAATAAATGGAAGTCTATGGGAAAAAAAATCCAGTGTGACCGCAGATTTAGTCCAGTGGTGCTCAACCCTGTTCCTGGAAAGATCGACCTTCCTGCAAAGTTCAGCTCCAACCCTGATCAAACATACCTGAACCAATTAATTAGGACCTGAACAGCACTTGATAATTACAGGCAGGTGTGTTTGATATGGGTTGCAACTGAAATGTGCAGGAAGGTCGATCTCCAGGAACAGGGTTGGTCACGCCTGATTTAGTGGCTAATTCGTTTGATTTCGTACTTTCACATTCATACAATTAAAGCTGCGGTCACACTGGACTTTTCTTCCCATAGGCTTCCATTCATACGCACACGAATGCGTCAGACCGGAAACACAAGGTCATGCGTCAAGTTTCGCAGGTTGCTGCGATGCAAAGGTCAAGCTTGGTAAATTTTCAAAACGAAATCACATCACTTGACTGCGTGAGACCAATTGAGGATCAAAACATGACCTCTCTGGACAGAAATTTAAAACATGGAGCAATCGCTCTCTTTTTAATGTCTAAACATCTTGTTTAATTCCGCCCCTTTTCGCATCGACGTACGACAGAATTTCGCATTATCAAACTCTAGTGTGACCGCACCATTAGTACGATTTGCTTATCCCCCAATGATAGTTGGGTTTAGGGGTGGGGTTGAGTGCCACTCCTCCTTTTTAAAATCGTACATTTTTGTACAGCTTAACGAATTTGTACGAATTAGTCACTAAACTGACAAAACGTAATACTAAAGTTTCCTCGTGAGATCAGGCTGGATATTATAGATTTGCCTACATTAGCCATGTTTAAATCCAACTATTTTTGCACTAATTTTTGACCATCAAATAAAAAATGCTTTATGGAAATGCAAAAATGCGCATAAATTTTGAAAATGCTTATAAAAACATATGCGCACAACTGAGTAGGATAAATTTTTATCTAATTTGACATTATTATTAAACTAGGAAGGAAGCACATTTCTAGAATAAATTCCAGTATGTGCATCAAAAAAGTCCTGTGATTTTGGCAACCCATGCGCATTGTATGTGAAGTATGTGCCCCGGCTACAGTTTTGAGAACTGATAAGAATGTACCATGGACCACATGGTCTTGCACTTTTTGTTTTTACAAATACACTAGAGGGCGCCGTGTACATTTTTAAATATCTCAAATATGTTACTGGAGTATGTTCTCTTATTTCTCGTAAATCCACCAAAGGCCGCTGTAAACATTTCTGCGCATATTAATTGCCTTCTCATGCACATCGAAGCCAGTTGGCTTGTCGTCATGCATAATATATCAGCTTGATATCTAATGACCCATCTACCCCCTTCCCTAAACCCAACCAATAGTGTTTTCAAAAGGGAACTAGAACAGAGAAGCCATCATGACTGCGTGTTTCTACCACAATCTCCCACAGTTATTTTTGGTTAGCTACCGCACAAACCAGTCATGCTAGAAAAGCCATCTATACAGAGGTAAGCAGTCAGCAGTACCGTCCCATAGCATTGTTTTCCACATGAAATTCAGCCATATGCACCTGCGAGCACATGTTTTTCAGTTCTCAAAAATGTAGACCAGGGCACATTTTCAAAATGAGCCTGTGTCGGATTTTGTTTTACCAGACCATGTGATATGGTAAAACAATACCATATCACTTTTCTTTCAGAGGTGGCATGAGATGGGACGGCATTAATGGACAAACCAGTGGATCGACTACAGACAACATCTTTTAGAACGACCAAACAAAATCTGAATTGCCTCAGCCAATGTCTGTCATCATAGTGTTTTGGTATTATTACCTCCCAGAATGGAAGAACAGTCTAAAGTCTATTGCCAAAGAGCCGTCTTGTGCCTCCAAAAGTAAATTATAACTGCAATCATTGTGTTTCATTTTCTGAGGTCAAGACCTTTATTATATAAGAAAAATGCCCACACTGACTTCTCCTACCACAGAAAATTACATTTTATGTGTGATAATTGCCACCAGTTTATCAGGAAGTGATGATTTTGTACTCTTTGACTCACAGGCGAAAAACAGTACTTAATTTGCATATGTTTCAAGCAATATTCCAGTTTTGCGCATAAGTTTAATTCACATCTTTGCAAACATAGCTACTGCCACAACTGAAAGAGAATAAAATGTGAACTAAAGTCCAGCTGATGATGGCACAACTGTCTTCAGTAGCCATGAATAACTGATACATTTTTCAATGCAGTTATTGAACTGAATTAAATAAACAAGCTGTTTAATAAACACTATTACTTTCGATTTAGCTGCATTTAGTTGAACTGAATTTGTTTCATAATAGATGAATTTTCCACAGCTAATGGACAGAAATGTATAAGCACTAAACTGAAACTGAATAGCGACTGCCTTATATTGCCTTCTGTCGAGCTGCTTACAGCTGAATTCAACATGCTTCATAATTGATGAACTTCACAAAGTTATTGACCTGAAGAACAGAACCAACATTGAACTGATGAAAGGGATAGTTCCCACCAAAATTAAAATGTGCAAAGACATTGAAAAGGCTGACTTTTTCAGTATTTACCAGCATTTCATTACTATGCATCAGGAAGCTTGTGCTACAGAATGCGCTCAGTCAGGTTTGCTGCTGTCAATTAGCGATAATAATGCTGTAAATAATGTCCAGATTCTTGAGGGTTTTATTTCTTTTTGTATTACAAGACCTCAATGTTGGTAACCATACATATTAATTTAGTTTAGCTAACATACTGTACAGATATGGACAAAATTGTTGGTACCCTTTAATTTTGACTAGGCCAGTTTCAATAGTTTGTCTTTCTCACGCTTCTGTTGAACCACAATTCGAAAGCAATATCTGAAATTCATTAGTTTAATTTCAGTCATATTTGATTGTTCATTACTTTTTCAGTTTCAAATTATTTTGGTGAACACTGTAGTTTTTCTTTTTCAGCGGAAGGGTTCCTATAATTTTGTACAAGTCTGTAGGCCTTTTTCAAATCATAGTTAGTGCTGGAATCCATTGACTTGCATTACACGAATCACCAATTTCAGATTAAATAGTTTCTTCAATGTTCTACAAGAGTAAAAAAAGACACATTTAATGGATAGCACAAGTAAATTAACAGCAAATTTTCATTTTGGGGGGTGAACCGTCTCTTTACACTGGATAAAAACTGTTATTTTTATGTGCTTTACAGCTAAATTTTGTCAATTTTGTTTATTTGTCACATATATGATAAAGTGTCCATCATTTATTCGGTTATAATTCAGTTTATTACTGTAAAGCCACTTTGAAACAAACTATTTTGTCTCTTTTTCCAACATTCCATAATGATTTGTTCAAATAATTGCCGTCACTTCAATTTAAAAAAATGATCTCAGCATTCTAAAAATTAGGTATACAATGACATTATTCTAGTTATATCATAGCCATAAGTTACACTTTAAAACATCAATAGGAACTTAAATTATCATTATAATTGTTTAACTATGCAATATTTATTATCATTGTGATGAATTACATCATTTATAAAGATTTTTTAAAACTCTTGTGCAGTATTTGTTTAAAGACCATACTTTGAATTCTAATAAGGGCTTTAAGATGTTGAATTTTATATTTAGTCTTACCCAAATCCTTGAATGCATGGTTAAAAATATCTTAATCTTTAATTCATTTAAAAACCTGTCTCAAAAAATAGGGCATCACAGAAGGGCGATGTGTGGAGACGGACAGCAGGAGAAAAAGAGAAATACGTGCTTTCAAGTTCTAAATGGGAGGAAGCACACCACCGGAGACCGAGGAACATAAAAGAGAAAGATTTCTTTGAACGGCAAACTGGTCAAGTGATAGATGCTCCCGCCACGCGCCTCAGAGAGCATCTAATTCGGTGTGAGCCTGCTGTTCTAGATATTAGTGTTTATTAGATGAATCCTGAAATGAGGCTGAATGAGCCACCACTTCAGGCTGTGTTTCAGTGCTCAGGTGGAAGTGCATTTTGGCTGATATGTACACTGTGGAGTACGTGTGATCTGATCTATAGAAAGCCTGGATGCTTAAAACACTTGATGGTCGATTCCTTGATGGGTTTTGACCAGTGGATCAGAGGAGTCGACAGAGTTGATAAATGCTAATCCTATATAGCACAGGAGCTCAATGTACATGCTGATCTCACCATCAACAGGCTGTCTCAGATCATTAGCTTTGAGAACAACTGGAAACAAACAAGTTTTAAGAGGAATGCCAGTTCATAATATTTGCAAATGATATAATTTGTATTACGCATTATGATCTTGTCATTTAATGATGCACAGCTGAAGTTAAAATTACTAGCCGTACTGTAAATTGTTTATTCTTTTTCAAATATTTCCCAGGCAATTTTTGCAATATTTTGTCTAAAAGTTTTTTCTTCTGGAGAATGTCTATTCTCTGTCTACTCCAAAATAATTTATTTTAGTTTGGCTGGAATAAATTCAGTTTTTATTTTAACAATTTTAAGATCAATATTTTTACCCTTCATAAGAAATAGATATTTTTTCAATTGTCAACAAAACAAAACAGTGTTAATCCAATAACGTTCCTAATTATATAACCTAGTTAAGACTTTAAATTTACTCTTTAAGCTGAATACTAGTATCTTGTAAAATAACAAGAAAAAACTGTTATGCACTGTCAACATGGCAAAGTAAAAAAAAATAACTATTATAGTAAAGAAAAATGTTTAAAAATGTGCTGAAAAAAGTCTCTCTGTTAAGCAACACTTATATTTTTTCAAAATATTTATTTTTAAATAATTAAAATTTCATAGAGAGGGTAATCATATTGATTTTAACTCAGGGTTCAACACTAACAATTGTTTCTATTGGCCTGATCGAGCCAGTGGTTCATTTTTACTATTTTTTTTAGCCACATATTTTACATTTGTCAAAAGCCAAACAGAATTTCAGCATAACTTTTCTTTAAATAAAATTGACAATTTTAAAAAATTACAACTGCGATGTAACTACATTTGAAAAAAAATATATATATATATAGAGCGAAAATGTACACTTTAATTTTGACACCTCAGACATTGACTTTTTCGAAGTGTCAGTGCTGAAATAAACAAAACAATAGGCTTAACACAAAATATTATAAGATTAAAATATGGAAAAATTATCAGAAGGTAATTTCTGTCAATTTTCCTAATGGATAAACAGCACTCATTATGCTTTCACTTTCGTATTCGACATGAAATGCACATTTGCTGGTAGGAATGACATCCCACCCTACTCATTCTCTCTTCATTTAGCCGTATATATATGGATATTACACAACCACAATACACTGTGATATAGCCTGTTCGTTAATTCGTGGGATCGTTTTGCTTTCTCACTACAATCGGTTCGCTCCAGAGTTTGTTTTAATCAAGCTGAGACCACCTCAGTCAAGCAGTCTCAGACTGATTGTTTTGCCGCAGATGCGAGCGGGGATTCACATATGCCAAACTACTGGGCAAATGAGACAGGTTCTGAAACAAATGTGTAGGTGAGACAAGCACCCTATTTGCACCCAATTGACAAACAGTCACAGCCAAATTAAACTTTAGTGACCCCCCAGCACTAGGCCAGTAAAGATCCTGTCTACTTTCCAGAGCGTCTTGCACGCTGGCCCCGGGCCATCAGGCAGTCCTTATTGTTGAGCCCTGCAACTGTATATCAAATGTTGGAAATCTGTAATGTCAGTTTTCCTGATTGAAGTCACAGATACACAAACATAACTTTACTCTTTTTTTTAACAGGTTGCAGTATCTGGGAGACACACAAGTCAGTTTTGATTAATGATAAAATACATGCTTCCTCATTCCACGTGTGTTACAGTAACATATATGAATACATCATTATGCATAAGGAAGCTTATGCTTAAGACTGACATGAATGTGCATAGTTCCGTCTGTCAGTGCTGTGGATTAAAAGTAATAGTGCTGTCAATAATGCTGGGTTTCTTGTACAGGATGATTGCATTGTCAGTGTGCACAGATATTCATTTTGCTTTGTCTTTAAATGTTTTTCTTTTGACTGTCAAATATCTGGTAGCTTTTGACTTTTATTTAAAAATCTTCTTTAATGTTATGATGTAAAATAAAGTCACCCAATCAATCTGAGGGTGAGTAAATTAACAGCAAATGTAAGTTTTTGGGTGAAATATGACCATTTAATGACTAGCATAAGCTCAAAAAAGCTGTTTTTCTCAATTTACTTATTTTAATGAGCTAAAACAACTCTATTCCTGAGTTTTCTTTGGGACGACTTAATTGTTTTATGTTAAATCTACTTGAATTAATAAAAACTTATAAGTTAACTTAATTCCTTCATGCTGTGCCAGCACAAATCAATTAAGTTAACGTAACAAGTTAAAGTGTAGTGAAGTGAAGATTGAAAATACCTTAAGAATTCTGTTGTTTCAGATCATTTTAAACAAGTTATTTTTTTTGTTTACAAATAATTAAAATCCAATCCTTTATAAAAATATAAAATCCATTAATTAACAGTTTCCTTGTTTTGTGATTTACAGGGGTTTTCTGTTTAATTATGCTTTGTGGTTATACAAAATTGATTATGAGAGTTTGATCTCTGCTCTGTCGACTTTCACTGAAAAAATGCTGGGTTCCACACAATCCCTTCATGTCATCCCAAAGCAAATGGTTTAAGTAAACTTAATGTTTCTTACAGTTTTAAGTATACAAAATTCATTTGTCCCCAAAAACCTTACAAATTGTGTTGTTTCAGCTCATTTAAAATAAGTATTTTGAACAAGCAACAAAAAATGTTTTTGAGTGTTCGATGTTAATTCAACCCTGCAGTTAAACAATTATTAATATTATTCTAATTATTATTTTTATTTCTGTTAACATTTTAGTCATTTAAATCAATACATTTAATAAATGATACAAAAATTACTAGCAGTGTATTACCAGGATTTCTCCAATTAACACCAATTCAGACAAAATATCACTTAAAAATCTCAATAAAAGTCAACTTATCAAACTTTTTAGAAATATCAAAAGTTGTTGGAGAAAACATCAAGGTCCCATAATGCAATTCAAAAGCCTAAATAAACAACAACAACAACAACAGCAACAACAAAAACACTGCTAATTGCTGGATATTTTTACAGTGTGTGTACAGAGCTGTAAAAATGAAAGTAGTTTACATAACTCATATAATCTGGTTCTGACACAATCTAATAAAAATGTTTCATTATGAGCACAGTCATTCATTCATTTTCATTTTGCCTAGTCTCTATTTCAGAGGTTGCCACAGCATAATGAACCACCAACTATTCCAGCATATGTTTTATGCAGTGGATGGCCTTCCAGCTGGGAAACACCCATGCACTCTCACACTCATACACTATGGACAATTTTGTTTACCCAATTCACCTATAGCGCATGTCGTTGGACTGTAGGGGAAAGCAGAGCACCCGGAGGAAACCCACATGAACATGGGGAGAACATGCAAACTCCACACAGAAATCCCAACAGACCCAGTCGAGACTCGAACCAGCCACCTTCTTGCTGTAAATTGACAGTGCTAATCACTGAGACACTGTGTCACCCCTTGAGCACAGTTTATGAGGTTTCTCCACCACACAGGAGGCGCATATAAGATTAGCAAGGTCTTTGGCTCTTTACTGTTTCACTTACATTAATTAGCCTAGGAGATCAGTGATTTCATGCATATTATGTGTATAATTACATAAGGAATTAACTGAGGTGAGGATCATACTCAGCACTGAGCTGTCAGGTATGCCCGGCCAATGATGGCTTCTCCTCATGGATTAATCCTCTTATTGAATTTGAATAGAACACCCACAGAAATCACCCTGACATATGAATTCGGTATTCAAAAAAAGGCTTTTAAAAACGATTAAGAAACATCCTGAGCAAATTATATACCACAATCAGAGCCACATTTCCAGAGGTAAATTTTTTCCTGACTTGCTCAAATGTACCTGACTAGTTCTGTCTAAATCTGTCACTTATCATATTGAGTATAAATTGCTTTTGCTCCTCAAAGTCACTTTGCATAAAAGCATCTGCTAAGTTCATAACTGTAAATCATCATCATTATGTGTTTGCATTAATCTGATGAATGACATAGACAGTGCACATGTCTCTTTTACTGTCCAGACTGTCCAGTTGTGTTGTTCATTACAGGCTTTGCATTAATGCTGTGTAATCAGATCAGCTCAAATGAGCATGTCCCAGATCAACCATATGACGCATACTGTACACACACACACACACACACACAGAGAGAGAGAGAGAGAGAGAGAGAGAGAGGCATGCAGAGAACCACACAGAGACCCCCCCCCCCCACACACACACAGAGGAACACAGACGCATGTGTAAGCACACAAACGCACAAGCCTCAGCGTCATCTCTCATATAAACACATAAGCATGAATGTACACATACACACATATATGTGCACACACACAAATATACACACACACTTTAGCATCATCTCTCATATAAACACATTAGCGTCAATGGAACGTTCCCATACACACACAGATGCACACACATGCATGCACACACACGAACACACACACACCTCAGCATTATCTCTCATATAAACACATTGTTATATTGTAAGTGCATGAATGTACACTTACACACATAGATGCGCACACACGCATGCCCCCCCCCACCCACACACCACACACACACATGGACATGCACACACACATACACCCACATTTTTACACAGATGCACACACACGCATGTGTACACACACAGACAAACACACACACACTCACACAAAACACACGCACACACACCTCAGCATCATCTCCCAAATAAACACATTAACATGAATGTACACACACACATACATACACACACCCCAGCATCATCTCCCAAATAAACACATTAACATGAATGTACACACACACACACACACACACACACACACACACACACACACACACACACACACACACACACACACCTCAGCATCATCTCCCAAATAAACACATTAACATGAATGGACACACATACACACACACACACACACACACAAAACACACACACACCACACACACACACACACACACACACACACACACACACACACACACACACACACACACATGCCTCAGCTTCATCTCACACATAAGCCCATTGTCCTGAATGTACAGTACAGCCAATCATGAGTCAATTGGTGTGAGGAAGGATCAGGATTAGACATTCCACCTCACAATCCACTAAATGACATCATCACTAATATAACAGCACACAAACCGAGTCAGCAGCGGCGTTCACTCTAGTGAACAGAGACATACAGTAGCAGCATATTCAAACCTGTGAGAAGACGCTATTGCTGACTGCCTTTCCTTCTGTTGTTCTCACTGAACTGCTGGAAGAAGTTTCCAAAAAGTCTTCCTCTCTCAATCGACTGGCATCTCCCTGTACACCTCCATCACAGCCGAACAAGAGAGGGGCGAAGCAACACACACTGCCAGGACACAGTCTGGGCATGACGGATCCTTACAGCCATTAACACACACACACACAGTCACACATTAATAGACACAGTAGCACGCTTCCTTGACTTCCTTTTGGCTGCACCTGAAAGACACTCCTACTTTTGAAACTCAACTTCCTCTTACAGGTGAAGTGATAAGACCGCCTATCCTATTACAGCCGGACCTGAGAATGACAACACACAGAGGCGTGTGAAGGTCTATATTTAGAACTAGATAAACTTGTTTGGTAAGCGTCGCTATTCAAAGAACCACACAGAATCCCATGCAGCTGATAGGACTATTGGGTCACGGCAGAAAAAAGGTAATGAAAACATTACATGCATGCTTGTTCAACCCTGATAATGCACCCCCCCCCCCCCCCCACACACACACACACACAAAGAAATCTCAAATAAAAACACGTTTGCAAGATATATTCTCCTGGGAAAATAAAGGTCACACATAAAATCTTGAGAGTTTTAGAAGATATGCAGTTTTGTTCCATAAGACAGAAGATATGCCTGTATACTAGAGATGCCCAAACTAGGGCCCGTAGACCAAAGCTGGCCCATTGTAACCTTTGATTTGGCCCACCATCTCATCTGAGAAGCAGAACTTTGGGGTTAATGGTTTTAATACACATTTTCATTTCTTATTTAACGTAACCTTTCATTTGTTAGTTTTATTGATAATCTACAAAAAAAAAAAAAACTAACTTGAATTAAATGTTTCAATTCAATGTTGTAAACGAATCATTTTAAATGAACATACTGTTGCTCAGCAGATAAAGCACAATTCTGAAGTCCTCAATGAGCAAATCAAAGTAGGTGCAGCTTGACTAGTGTATTCAGCATTAAACTCCATAATGTTATAAATGGATTTCTTATGTTTTCATTATAATAGGTTCATTATAACATGTGAATATATATATATATATATATATATATATATATATATATATATATATATATATATAATGGATTAGTTAATATGCTTCAAGTAATATTTTCTATTTATTTTTAAATAAAAGAGAAAATTATTCATGGAAACTCTGCAATACAGCTTGCTATATGTATTTAAGTTTGTTTTTTGGCCCATTATAAGAAAAAGTTTGGGCACCCCTACTTTAAAGTTGAAGTCAAAATTATTAGGCCTCCTTTGAGCCTTTTTTCTTTTTTAAATATTTCCCAAATTATGATAACAGAGCAAGGAAATGTTCACAGTATATCTGATAATGTTTTTTCTTCTGGAGAAAGTCTGATTTGTTTTATTTCGGCTAGAATAAAAGCAGTTTTTAATTTTTTATAAACATTTTAAGGTAAAAAATATTAGCCCATTTAAGCTATATTTTTTTCAATTGTCAACAAATCATTGTTATACAATAACTTGCCTAATTACCCTAACCTGCCTAGTCAACCTAATTAACCTAGTTAAGCCTTTAAATGTCACTTCAAGCTGTATAGAAGTGTCTTGAAAAATATCAAGTCAAATATTACGTACTGTCATTATGGCAAAGATAAAATAAATCAGTTATTAGAAATGAGTTATTAATTTTTTTTGCTTTATAAATTTATATACAGTTAAAAATCTGAATTATTAGCCGCCCTGAATTATTAGCCCCTTTGTTTATTTTTTTCCCACAATTTCGGCTTAACAGAGAGAAGATTTCTTCAACACATTTCTACACATAATAGTTTTAATAACTCATTTCTAATAACTGATTTATTTTATATTTGCCATGATGACAGTAAATAATATTTGACTAGATATTTTCAAGACACTTTTATACAGCTTAAAGTGACATTTAAAGGCTTAAATAGGTTAATTAGGTTAACTAGGCAGGTTAGGGTAATTAGACAAGATATTATATACCGATGGTTTCTTCTGTAGACTATTGAAAAAAAAAAATAGCTTGAAGCAGCTAATAATTTTGACCTTAAAATGTTTATTAAAAAATTGCTTTTATTCTAGCTGAAATAAAACAAATAAGACTTTCTCCAGAAGAAAAAATATTATCAGACATACTGTGAACATTTCTTTGCTTTGTTAAACATCACTTGGGAAATATTTTAAAAAGAAAAAAAAATCAAAAGGGGGCTAATAATTCTGACTTCAACTTTTTTATTTATTTATTTATTTATTTTTTGTTTACATTTTTGTATGAATCCACCCACCAAGCAATTTAGTGTTTAAAATACATCTAATAGATGTCTACACGTTCATCAATAGTGCAAAAGTAAACTAGTCAACAAAATGACATATTAGACATACTTCACATGAGTAGTCATTCATTCCTGTGTATTTGATGACTATAATCTATTTTTGGACTATTGTTATAGACGTCTATTAGATTTTCACTAAAGGCCAAATTTAGCCTTGTTTTAACCAAGCCTTCTGTGTCTAGATGTCCATTATACATCTATTAGATTTCCTTTAAACACAAAAATGCCTGCAGGGCAAAGCCTTGCATATACACTGTATGCTGTCTATGAAACTGAAACAAAGTTGATGCTTCAAAGAGGCATCTCTGAGAATAATAAATTCATTCATTCATTTTCCTTCAGCTTAGTCCCTTTATTCATCAGGGGTCACCACAGCGGAATGAACCGCCAACTTATCCAGCATATGTTTACATAGCGGATGCCTTTTCAGCTGCAACCCAGCACTGGGAAACACCCATGCACACTCATACACTACAGCCAATTTAGTTTTACCTATTTCACCTATACCAAACGTCTTTGGACCGAAGCACCCGGAGGAAACCCACAAGAACACGGGGAGAACATGCAAACTTCACACAGAAAATGACCCACTCTGACGGACTCGAACCAGCGACCTCCTAGCTGTGAACCGACAGTGCTAACCACTGAGCCACCATGCCAACAATAATAAATACCTCTAATAATTTTTGTCCATCTGTTAAATGTTGCACACAAGTACGTTCCAAAGCAAACCTAAACTCTAAATGGAACATTCAGAAATATCTAGCAAACATCTTGACTGTGGAACGTCTAGAAGTGTCTGTTTCAGAAGCAGGTGGGATGTGGAAGAAATGAGCAAGATGCATGTGGTGAGAGGTGGAAAAAGATGGAAATACAGACAGAAATACACACAGCGAAGCGTGAAGGGTGGGCTCTGATGTCATACTCCAGTGAGTGATGGACAAGGAGACTGTAATGAGCAAACCGATACGCTCATCTCCTTGACAGCAAACCCTGACAGACAGACTCCTATGTGTACAAACCTCCACCCAGTCTCTTTATCTTCAGTTCACATATTACTGTCGCTTTAAAGCTCACAGCCTTGATGTGTCTGCTGTTTTACAGCCTGGTAATGAGATAAAACATCGCCTTACTACAGCACAAGGCTGAACGAAGGAAGATATCATCCTCCATGTCTCTATTCAAGAGAATAGGAGTTGCAGTTCATTATGAGTACACTAGGGGGCAGTGGTTGCTGCAGCTAAAGCATGGCTGCAGTTATTTGTGTCTGCCCAAAAGACTGATCACACACACGTATTAAAATTCCACAAATGCATCATTCACACTTGTGCAATTTCACACGTGAAGCACTGTTGACAGATCGTGATTTTAGGATGACATGTAGGGTTGTCCTAGCAACAAAAATGGCCCCATGACTGGTGAAGAAATGCATGATCTGAAGGGCCACCAGGCCATACACAAACTGACACTGCCACAGCCTGCAGCTAAACACTTGTTGCCCACTGAAGAAAGGCAGAGTTGGGGTTGGTCAGTACCTGGATGGGAAACACCTAGGTTAAACTAGTAGGATGCTGCTGAAATTGGTGTTAGTGAGGTTAATAAGGGGTGTTTAAAGGTAAGCAAACATGGGACACACCACATGTTATAGTTACTAGGTCCAAATTCTGTAACGCTACTGAATTCAAATCTTGATCATAATGTTTCTATACCTGCCGAATCTAAGACTGTCAGAAAGTGATTCATCTTTTATAAATCATTTAAATGTTGGTGTCTGGAATGCAGCAGGTTTGGAGACACTAGTGTATATAATGATTTAAAAATATACTTGTGTTCATGTGTGCTTCACACAGGGTAAGTTGACTTGACAAACCACCTGTAGGAGACACATTCTTTTCCTCTTCATATGCACCAGACACCTTATAAACACTATTCTTTTTGGGAAACGTGCAATTTGTGACTGCGCTGTGCGAGTGGGCTTGACAAACCACCTGTAGGACACACTTTCTGCTACTTAAATAACTTATTTGAAAAAATAAACTAAATTAGACTTGATATTACAGTGAATAAACAGTGGTCATAAATGGCTACTGAATTTTTCCAGTCTAAATTTGTAAAGGCCCTACATCACAACAAGCAGAAACTGCTGTAAGAAGCACAGTCCTTCAGGTGAGATGCTAAAACAGAGCTCCTGACTCTCTGGGTCTATTTAAAAACTCATGGTAAATAGTAGGGATGTAAACCTCTAGTCCTGGACAAATTTCTTTGATAGACCCTTTTCACAAGTGTTTTAAACTTATAAATAGGATTTGCATATTTGTAATTCGTATTTTGAATTCATGAATTATATTTTTGTATTCTTAAATCGTGTTTTGAACTTACGAATTGAATTTGTGTATTTTTTTTCATCGTGTTTTAAATATACGAATTGGATTTGCATATTTTTTTAATCATGTTTTGAATTACGAATTGGATTTGCGTATTTTTGAATCGTGTTTTGAACATACAAATTGGATTTGCATATTTTTGAATCCTGTTTTGAATTTACGAATTGAATTTGCATATTTTTTAAATGTGTTTTGAATGTACAAATTGGATTTGCATATTTCTGAACCGTGTTTTAAATTTACGAATTAGATTTGCATATTTTTTTTATAATTTTTTTAACTTAGGAATTAGATTTTAATATTTTAAATTGTTTTTTAACTTAGGAATTGAATTTGCATGTTTTTTAATTGTTTTTTTAACTTAGGAATTGGATTTGCATATTTTTGAATAGTGTTTTAAATTTACAAATTAGATTTGAGTATTTATGAACTGAGCTTTGAATTTACAAGTTGGATTTGCATATTTATGAATCGTGTTTTAAATTTACAAATTGGATTTGCATATTTTTTAATTGTTTTTTTAATTTAGGAATTAGATTAGCAAATTTTTAAATAGTTTTTTTTTAACTTAGGGATTGGATTTGCATATTTTTGAATAGTGTTTTAAATTTACAAATTAGATTTGAGTATTTATGAACCAAGCTTTGAATTTAGGAATTGGATTTGCATATTTATGAATCGTGTTTTGAATTTACAAATTGAATTTGCATATTTTTGAACTTACGAATTTAATTTGCATATTTTTGAATCGCGTTTTGAGTTTTTGAATTTGATTTACGTATTTTACTGTGTTTTGAATTTACAAATTAGATTTGTGTATTTATGAATCGTCTTTTGAATTTATTAATTGGATTTGCTTATTTTTTAATAGTGCTTTGAACTTATGAATTGGATTTGCGTTTTTTTAAATAGTGTTTTGAATTTACGTATTGGATTTGTGTATTTTTGAATCGTTTTTTGAATTTACAAATTGGATTGCATATTTATGATTTATGTTTTAAACTTTCGAATTGGATTTGTGTTTTTATAAATCATGTTTGGCTCCTGACTTCTGCTGCTAAGAAACCTGGAAATGTGAAACGGGTCTATTGGCCCTTACCTACAGTATCATGGCCTTCTGATAATCCCCATTCAGTCAATTGGCCACCTTTAACTGGTGTGTGGTAAGAGTTCACTGGCGCCACTGTGCTGTGGCTGTATCACTTCATGCTGAAAACTGGTGGTGGTGTAGAGAGACCTCCTGATTTGATTTTAAAGCACTTTTGGTGTACAGCCACATACAGTAAAAGTGCTTTATAAATGCATTAATTCACTCAATCACACATCAACATGCTGGGCTGACGGCGACCTGCTGCTGGAGAGGAAATGAAATGCTTTGTCACTTCATGCGAAAGAGTGAAGAAAACACATGGGGATTGGCAGAGGTACATGACATATGGGGCTGAGCCAGCTAATCTGAGTATGGAGAGACAGAGCCCACTGCCAACATTAAACCTAATGAACCCCGGCGTCAGATTTAGCGTCCGCAACAGAGTCAACACGATTCTCTCCGCGTGCAAGATTCAGTGGAAGTTCTCCTCTGGGTTTAGACTGATTAAACATGACTGGATCCAAAAGCAGATTTTTGTTAGTGTGCTATTATGATGGAAATTAGAAGAGGAAGTCGAAATGACACTTCGCGAAATGAGATGAACATATAAACATGCGCACACACACACACCGGCTGCGGCGGGAGATCTCACTAATCTCATTGAAGAATTACTGACAACCGCTTCCAGCATACGCCACAAATCTGAGACTCATTCACATAATCCCTCGAGTGAGAGACAGTCCTCTGGCTTCTTTCTAGATTTGGGGTTTTCTTTCATCACAATCTAAGGTGGAAATGAAGATGAGCTGAGGGAGGGAAGGAGGGAAGACTTAAGCAAGAGTGTGGATTCAAAACTGTTTACATACTGAATCAGTAATTTCAAAGTAATGCACGGCACGTTTTCTAAACGTTTACATACAATGAAAGGTAACTTTAGCCCTCCTATAAAATTTAAATTATTTTTTAAATATTATTCAAATAGGTTTAATTAAGGGACTAAGCCGAAAAGAAAATGAATGAATGAATGAAGAAATTATTCAAATATTTTACAAGTGACATTTAGGCCCAATCCCAATTCTTCCCCTCAGCTCTTCCCTCGTTTTGTGCATTCATGTGAAGGGACGAGGGGTGTCCCAATTCACTTTAGCTTGAAGTCGTATGGGGCTAAGGGAAAGGTGTTGATGGCCCTCAAAACAGATTTTTCAGGACCACACTCGAAACCAAGGGGTAAGAAAATCTCCCAAAATACACAATCTACAACGACATCCTGGCTGCATACGGAAGTCAGGAGATGCACAAATTTTTTTTTGGAATTATTATGAATTTTCTACAACAAACAAGCTTATGTTTTAATATATTCATAACAGCATTCGTGCTTTACCGTCATGCTTTTAAAAGAAAACATAAAAAACGCTAAAATTTTGCTATTTATAATTCATAACAATAACTCCCATATAGTAGTCCCATAACATACTTTCACATCTGACACTTGATGACACTGGAATGCTCTGTCAGAAAAGTCTAGTGGCTGGGAATGACCTTTTTACAGTGTCTGGTATAATGTTAATGTTGTTTTCGTGTGTTTACATTGATGAATATAGCCACGGTGTAAATACACAGAACAGTTATGAGTTTATTACAACATAATAACGTTACGGTACATAATATCATGTCCTATTTCTTAAGGGTAAAATTTCAAGCCCTTCCCCTTCATGCTCTGTTTCAAGGGCCAAGGGGAAGAAGTAGGGGTAAAAAAATTGATTTGGGTCTTAACAAAGCAATGAAATTTTTCACAATATTTCCTTTAATATCTTTTCTTCTAGAGAAAGTCTTATTTATTGTATATATATATATATATATATATATATATATATATATATATATATATATATATATATATATATATATATATATTAAGATCAATATTATTAATCTCCTTATTAAATAGTTTTTTTCTTATTGGCTACAGAACAAACTACAGACGTCCAGTGACTTTCCTATAGTCAACCTAAAAGCCTAGTTAACCATTGAAATTGCACTTAAAGCTGGAAAAAAATTATCTTCCAAAATTACTAGTAAAATATAACGTACTCTCATTATGGTAGAGAAATTAGTTCATTCATTCATTTTCCTTTGGCTCAGTCCCTGATTTATCAGGGGTCGCCACAGTGGAAAGCCAAGAAATTAGTTATTAGAAATTATTTTTAAAACTCACCAGCAGCTTTAACATAAAATGCTAGTTTCCTTTGACAATGCTATGATTAAATAAAATCTAATTAATGTTGACTGTAGCATTTTAGGTCACTCTTTATTTTGATGGTACGTTTGTTAAATATAAGTTACATTGCATCTACATGCCAACTAATTCTCATTAGATTATAAGTAGACTGTTAGGTTCGGGTTAGGGTTAGTTTAAGTTTAATTGTACTAGCAAAATGTTCTTATAGTAAGTTAAATGTCTGTTAAAGGAGCAGTATCAACAGATATTAAGCAGACAGTCTATCAATACTCAAATTGACTATCAAAATAAAGTGTTACCTCATTTTAAAGTGTATACTATTGATAACACTAAACTAAAAATGGAATATAAAATGTAATCTAAAAATAAATATAATTATAAACAATATAATACTATAACCACAGATTAACAATCAATACTATCGATAAAAACCTGTTAAAGGTACAAAAAAAAAAGCGAGGAGCTTCTGGCTAGAGCAGCACAGTGTCCCACAGAGTTTAAAACACCTACAGTACAGAGTGAGCACCTGCTGCTCGTGTCAGGAGCGCCGGACTGAACAAAAGCTTTCTGATTGAAGCCCTGTCACTGCTGTTCCCTTGTGACAAACACACACACATATGGCGGGCTCAGTCACGACAGCCTCCTCGACCCTGAGTGCTTCTCAACAGGAACAATCCACAGCAGTGGGATGAGTGGCGCTCCGCTAAAGAGCCATTTGTCCCTTTACAAACACACAAACACGCGCACAAACACACACAAAAACACATACACACATGTTCAGTTTTCATGTTTTATGGGGACTTCCCATATAGATTTTTTTACTGTACAGACTGTATATTTTCATTAATACTTTATTTTGATAGTCCATTTGAGTATTAGTAGACTGTCTGCTTAATATCTGTTGATAATGCTGCTAAACAGGCATTTAACTGACTGTAAGAAACTTTGCAAGTACAATTAAACTTACACAAACCCTAACCCCAACCTAACAGTCTACTTATAATCTAATGAGTATTAGTTGGCATGTAGATGCAATGTAACTTATATTCAACAAACAGACCATCAAAATAACCATATTTTCTTCTCTTACCCCATGCTAAAGAAACCCAACTTTCACAAGGAACATTCTGCAGTTTTCAAAAAATTCATTCTGTATGATTTATGGGCCATTTTC
Organism: Danio aesculapii; assembly: GCF_903798145.1. NCBI lineage: Eukaryota > Metazoa > Chordata > Actinopteri > Cypriniformes > Danionidae > Danio > Danio aesculapii. The sequence goes on along the minus strand of NC_079441.1, from coordinate 21,926,747 downwards.
CTCATTGGAAAGTGTCCCCACAAGGTTAAACATTCTGGTATGGTTACATTTATTCTCCACAATGTGATGAATACCTGAACCACACAAACACACTTTTTTATGGTCGTAACACAAGCCCCTGAAAACATTGTTACACACACAAGTGGAATATGTCAGCCGCACAACATACTGTATGCTTTCAATAGAACAAAAGTTATCAGCAAAACAATATCTTAAGTATTTACATTGATTTTATATAAGCTCAAATAAATTAAGTTGAATTCAATTACTGATATTTCTTAAATGCTGATAGGTTTAAATAGTCAAACTTTTGTCAAAAACAAGGAAAACAAAAAAGATACATTAAATTCATTTTCCTTCGGCTCAGTCTTTTTATTCATGAGGAGTTGCCACAGTGGAATGAACCGTTAACTTATCCAGCATATGTTTTACACAGCAGATGCCCTTCCAGTTGCAATCCAGTACTGGAAAACACCCATACACACTCATTCACACACATACACTAAGGCTAATTTAGTTTTTTCAATTCACCTATAGCGCATGTCTTTAGACTGTGGGGGAAACTAGAGCACCTCGAAGAAACCCACTCGAACACGGGGAGAACATGCAAATTCCATACAAAAATGCCAACTGGCCCAGCTGGGATTTGAACCAGCAACCTTCTTGCTGTGAAGTGACAGCACTAATTAAGTTGAATTTAATTACTGATATTTCCTAAATGCCAATAGGTTTAAATAGTCAAACTTTTGTAAAAAACAAGGAAAAAAAACATTATTACAAAAAAGATACATTAAATTCATTTTCCTTCAGCTCAGTCCTTTTATTCATGAGGAGTAGCCACAGTGGAATGAACCGTTAACTTATCCAGCATATGTTTTACACAGCAGATACCCTTCCAGTTGCAACCCAGTACTGGAAAACACCCATACACACTCATTCACACACATACACTAAGGCCAATTTAGTTTTTTCAATTCACCTATAGTGCATGTCTTTAGACTGTGGGGGAAACCAGAGCACCTGGAGGAAACCCACACGAACATGGTGAGAACATGCAAACTCCTCACAAAAATGCCAACTGGCCCAGCCAGGACTCGAATCAGCGACTTTTTTGCAATGAGGTGACAGTGCTAACCACTGAGCCACCGTGTCACCCAAAAAGATACAAATTAAAGTAAAAAAAAAAAAATCTTTTTTAAACTGACCTAAATTAATAAATGCAAATTAATTCCATTCAATTTAGTTCAGAGTCTTTAGTCTTTGTTAGTCATAAAAAGACTAGAAATCCATTCATTTTTGTCAGCACTAGACCTTTTATGACTAACAATTTTTTATTCCCTTTTTTGTTCTATACAGACAAAACATGTTCTGGCAGCGCTTAATTTGTAAATGAATAATTTCCAGAACAAAGCCAGGAAATAAAAGTTCCTGACCGACGTCCACCAAACAATTTCAGTTTTCCTGGAACATGACGTCATGAAACGGTGATAGTGCAAAAAAGAGCATCACATTTTAATTACTTTGTGCCATATAATGTTATAGGTCAGTCATGGATAATAAAAACGTGTAGCTACAAACATAAATTGTATAAACAATCACTATTCAGTTCACTTCACTGTTATTGTGAAGTGAAAAAAATTATTAAATGACACACTCAGTCTAATCTTCAAAAAGAGCCCACAGTAGCTCTTCCGTCATGTTTTCTGGCTGACTAGAGATCGCTTTGCTTCTGTCTCCCGCTATCCTGATCCATTTATGCAGTTTCATCTTCACTATGCCATTATTTAGTTTTGCTGCTCACTGCGCCCGAAATAATCACCAACCAACTGAGTGATTGTAAACATAAGAAAGCAGATTGGCTGAAAATATTGTTGAGGGCCAATAGTTAAACGAGACTTTTGCTTTAACTTGCGCATGGTGACTACCATCATGTGCGCACAATCCTCACAGCCTTCACTTGCGCTCATTTACATTCTGTCTCTCTCATACACGCACACGTAGGTATTCACCACGCACAAGTTAATGACGGATCCATTAAAATAAATACCGGAACACAAAACATGAATATCTGACAATTTCTGGAACAGGATCTGGCAAGATCTGGCTCAAATTAAGCACTGTGTTCTGGCCATCTATCATCACTTTTGTTTTTGTATTCTATCTTTTTTTTTTATAAAAATGCTTCTAAAGCTTATGTAACCCTGCCAGTCCTACACCACCCAACCCACTCTGAGCTGGGATCGAACCGGTGACTCTCCACATGGGAGTCGGTTGATCTAACAGCCTCTAGCGTTTGTTGTTAGAACACCTTTAGAGGTCAGAGGAGTGTGTCCACAGTCATATTGGGGTGATATAAACACAATAAGCCTCTTTTTAAAATTTCCTAAAGTTAAAATAAGATCCAAATCCAACCCATTTTGAGGCCGACTGCAACGTGACATAGGAGTGCGATTTCCCCGCTCACTGAATTGATTGACAGCCGCGTATAAACATGTCTCCGCAGTAATGTGTTTAATCATATCAACAAGACAGGACGGGTGCAAAGCAACTGGGATTAAAAGATCTGTTCAGTTTGCTGTGATCATCAGTCATCATCAAATGTGATCAAGAATGAGTTTTACAAGTTTAAAACGATTTTAAAACAGTGCATGTTTGTAATGACTTACAATGATTTTACCATCTTTATCACCACAGCCGCAAGTCAGTACAATTACAAAAGACATTTCAATCCCAGTTTGTGGACGTTAAATCAGGTTTATTTTCTACATTAACATAACGGATATCCATACAGCAGTGGATATTAATGTGTATCCTGTCACATTTGCAGTGCAAAAACAGTGCAAAGTTAAACACGCATGCTGTTTGTGTGAACTTTGTAACGACATTGTGTGTGACTCATCGTTGCAGAAAGGCTTGAATAAACTCCCCAACAAATACATCAGATAATCACTGGCAAAGTTCTTACTGTAGTATTTCTCACAAACGTTACGTGAGATCTGCTTCCTTCATGTCTGTCACTGTGCTGTTTATCTGACGCTGCCGGAGACGGAGACACTCTGACATGCACGTGGGAACGGTGGGTGGGGAGAACTAGCATTAAAGGCACAGGCCATAAAAACAACTATATTGTGTTCAGAGCAGAAAATCCAATAGTCTAAAAGGTATAAGAAATAATTTGATAAGTGTTTTGAGCTGAAACTTTACAGACACATTCCTGAGACACAAAAGAAAAGATCTTAAATCTTTAAAAAGGGGTAAAATGGGTGCCCTTTAATGTAAATGTATGTTAATGCCAGGCAAGAAAAGATAGATCATACAAGGAAGAACAAAATTTCGAAAGACTATTGCTTATGACTTTAATATGTACTGCTTGTCATCGGATACCCCCATAACAGTCCCACAGCATGCATGTTTGTGTGTTGTTGGCAGAGTCGCCAGATCCACAGCCACAAACTGGCTTGAAAGTGAAACTATAAAAAGAACCAATAAGAACATAATCAAGTCGTAATAAATCCCTACATCATAAACACACCGAACACAACGAGTCCAGTGGGAAAGATAGCTTACAAACTACATACAGCTGTGGAGGAGATAGAGCTGAAGATGAACATTCCACTTAATTGTTACACACACCCCTGACCCAGCACCTGTTGTGTGTGTGTATGTTGGGGTCACAGCTGTACACCAGTGTCGTCTGCTCTCCTGCCTGAGCTCATAAGTGAATGTTATTATATTTCAGACCTGTGTGTGTGTGTGTCTTGTCAGCAGTTCTTCTCTTTACTGGCAGCGCTCTGCTTCCTCAGGCACTGAAATGTTTTCTGCTGAATTAATCAATCACAGAGCGTGATCTCTATGCAGATGACTTTCTCTAGATAAGTGGAGAGAACAGAAACTTTCCAAACATTCAAAATCACTTCCTCTTGATATCAACAAGCATTATGAGTAATGTTTATTGTGACTGCTGGCTGATCGCACACACGAAGACAGATGCATACTGTATCCTGATGCATTTGGGACCTGTTATACATTTAGTTTGTTTTTATTCATGGCCTAATGATATTTTCTGTCCACCAAACATACTGTACCATATGCCTAAACTGCACAGGACACTTTTAGAATTTTTCAAATAACATAATATAGCAATATTGTTAAAGCTATCACCAAAAATGGTTGTATTTTAACTGCATGTGGCTTCAATTTTGCAGTATAGCGTATTTTTAGCTGGTGATTAACAGAAACAAATTTGCCACCAGTTGGTCAAATTAGCTTAACTAATGTGGTACATATATGTACATGTATGTATGTATGTATGTATATATATATATATATATATATATATATATATATGTATGTATACAACTTTTTACATTTATTTATATATTTTAATCACAAAATTATCCGCAAATTTTTGGCAATTACCGCCCCAAAATCTGTCATTTTTATTGCAAAAAAAAAAAAATCACAAAAAAAATAAGAATGAAAAACTAGGTGGTCTGTATTTTTATGTTTTGCATAATGTTAATTTATCTCCAGAAAGAGTGAAGCTATATAAACATAAAAAGTGTTGAAATCAATTCTGCGAGAGTTAATTCAACACTTGTCTTTTTGCTGTGTAGTATGAAATCTCTCCTGTGTTCTCTTAGCCTCCAGTGTGTTTTGTTTGGTTTTTGGTTTAGCAAAGCAAAGAATAGATCCACCTAACTTTCACTTTCACAATATTAGAACCATAGTTAAACTTAAAAACAGACTGGGCACTGGCACTACCACTGACATGCTGGCACTAGAAACCCACATACACAAACAGTGTGTGTCCTGCCAGTAAGATCGCACAGCACCCTTACATCTCTCGCTGTCCCCTATTTCCCAGTGTGACCAGCAGACGGTCCCAGCGGCTCAATACAGATCAGCTCTTTCATTGATCCGCAAGCTCATTATGACTCACTCTCTCTGTGCTTTTCTTTCACTTGACACCCAATACTTCACCGTGTGAATGTGTGTGATGAATACGTGCGTCGCCATACAAACTACCTATTTCCCCAGCTTTACATCAGAGCAGATTTTCAATCTCTCTAGCTTCTGAAGCAGGATGCGCGTCGATATCATCTTCCACAGGATAATCAGACGTGATCATATAACCTACTCCAGTTCAATTACAGTAAACCACTCCAATCAGCTGCTTGCAGCAATAACACAGCTAGTGACGTCCAGCTAGTACAGTATGTGTGTGTGTGTGGGCACTGGTAAACTACCCACAATTGCTCATCACAGCACCAATGCTGCCACTTCTTTCCCTTAGTCTCTGCGCTGACAAAAGGAGCACAAATGTACAAATGTATGATGGTTTTAAAAGAATAGACAAATGTGAATTTGTTCTCAATTAGATACATGTTTATGCATGACGTTTACCTTCTGTAGAACTTTGAAGAAAATTTTTAGCTAAAACCACAGATATTTATAATTCTTAAAATGTAAGCCAACTTCTATTAGTGCTTTGAGAGTCAATAAAAAATTTACACTTACCGGCTACTTTATTAGGTACACATGTCCAACTGCTTGTTAACGCAAATTTCTAATCATCCAATCACATGGCAGCAACTCAATGCATTTAGGCATGTGGACCTGATCAAGGCGATCTGCTGCAGTTCAAACCGAGCATCAGAATGGGGAAGAAAGGTGATTTAAGTGACATTGAATGTGGCAAGGTTGTTGGTGCCAGATGGGCTGGTTTGAGTATTTCAGAAACTCCTGATCTACTGGAATTTTCACGCACAACCAGACTGGTTCAAGCAGATAGAAAGGCAACAGTAACTCACATAACCACTCGTTACAACTGAGGTACTGTATGCAGAAGAGCATCTCTGAATGCACAACACCTCAAACCTTGAGGCAGATGGGCTACAGCAGCAGAAGATCACACCAGGTGCCACTCCTGACAGCTAAGAACAGGAAACTAAAATTACAATTTGCACAGGCTCACCAAAATTGAGCAATAGAAGATTGGAAAAAAAGTCATGAATCTCGATTTCTGCTGCGACATTCGAACGGTAAAGTCGGAATTTGGCGTCAACAACATTAAAGCATGGATCCATCCTGCCTTGTATCAATGATTCAGGCTGGTGGTGGTGTAATGGTGTGAGTAATGTTTTCTTGGCACACTGAGTATTGCCTACAGCCTATTTGAGTACTGTTGTTGACCATGTCCATCCCTTTATGACCACAGTGTACCCATCTTCTGATGGCTACTTCAAGCAGGATAACGCACTATAATGTCATAAAGCGTGAATCATCTCAGACTGGTTTCTTGAACATGACAATGGGTTTACTGTACTCAAATGGCCTCCACAGTCACCAGATCCAATAGAGTACCTTTGGGATGTGGTGGAACGGGAAATTCGCATCATGCATGTGCAGCTGACAAATCTGCAGCAACTGTGTGAAGCTGTCATGTCAATATGGACCAATATCTGTGAGGAATATTTCTAGTAGCTTGTTGAATCTGTGCCATGAAGAATTAAGGCAAAAGGGGATACAACCCAGTACTAGTAAATTGTACCTAATAAAGTGGCTGGTGAGTGTATATGAGCCAAATAAAATTAATACTTGTGGCTACTGCATTTAGCCCTTTTCCACCAGCATGAACTGGGTGCTAGATCAGAGCTAGTGCTGTTCATCTGGCAAGCCCTCTAAGAACTGCTTTTTCCCCCAAAGACTAGAGAGCAGAGCGAAAATTACATAGGGGTTTGGGGGGTGAGTGGTTGTTGACCTCCAATTAACACTTGATACCCTGAAGAACATAAAAACAAGATGTGAGGAGAGTCAGCCCTTTAAATTGTGCAAAATAGTTCACATTGATCTTTACAGTAGCTTGAATAATACTAATAAATGGTAAGGTAATAATAAAGTAGGGTAACACTTGATTTTGCTGGTGCATTTGATTATTAGTAGACTGTCTGCTTAATATCTGTTGATAATGCTGCTAAATAGACATTTAACTGACTATAAGAAACTTTGCAAGTACATGTCAACCTAACAGTCTACTTATAATCTGACGAGAATTAGTTGGCATGTAGATGCAATGTAACTTAAATTCAACAAACAGACCATCAAAATAAAGTGTGACCTAAAGTTATAAATTAATATAACTATAAATTTGACCCTCCTCATAATAGTTCACACTGTACCATTGTCAGTCCACAATCTAACCCAGCAGATATGCAAGAAAGTGGTCTGAAGCCAGCAGAACCAGTCTACCAATAGACAAGCGCAAGTGTCCAAAAGATACTTCTTGTTCTTTTAAAATAGATTTTTGTGTGTACATACATCAAAAAAGTAAAGTAGACCACCTGCCACTCATAGTGTATATTTTAATAGACGCCTATGCTCAAACATATTAGCTAAACAGTAAAACAGTAAGCATGATATTTTTTGATCACGCATTTATTCATTCATAATGACGAGGGATGCACACTTTACACAAAATTCGCAGTTTAAATAAAAAAAGCTAGTATTTTAGAATCGCATGTCTGCTGAAGTAGCCCATCAGATGTTACTGTAGGTCATATTCTCCTCAGTTTCCCTCAAAATCGAAATATGTTTGATTAATAAATGAGATAATTGAATTCAATATATGAATAAGGTTTCCCAGTGATGGGTTGCAGCTGGAAGGGTATCCGCTGCATAAAACATATGCTGGATAAATTGGTGGTTCATTCCATTGTGACGACCCCAGATGAAAAAAGGGACTAAGCCAAAAAGAAAATGAATGAATGAATGAATGAATGAATGAATATGGTCCACTGAAGTTGCATTTGTATTACATAAAATACTGAAAAAAAGCTAATCGTCAAAGTATAATTCGCACACTAGAGAGCTGTCATACAGTCAGGTCTGACCTGAACATGTCTCAAATACATACACACCATCAATGTTGCATTGCTATTTATGTCAATGGCTTTGCAAATTTACATTGTGAATGCAACATGAGCAACGCACACTAGGTTGTGTAGACGGAGATTACAAGTGGAGAAAACGTGTTCATGGAGCACATCTTATTTCCACAGACAAGGATTACAAATAATAATAACATGTTTGTGCAGCATGCCATAGTTTGTATAGACTGGGATTACAAGCAATAATGTGTTCAGCATTGTGTTCCGCTGCTATTTTAAAAATGGAGCTCAAAACCTTTCTGTTTCTGTTGATCTCATTGGTCATAGTAACCCCATCCTCAGCCCTTGATGCAAGCAGTTTTTACTTCTAGCCCAGCATTGTTTTGGAAGAACCACTTTTCTTGATTCAGAGGTGGTACTTTGGGTGTCGAAAGACAAAGAACTGATTTGGAACCAGTCTCTGGCTCTAAACCACGACTCAAACTGCCTTGGTAGAAAAGGAGTAATTCGATAATATTAAATAACAAGGAAATAATAAAGTTAATGTAACTATGAATGTGGCCCTCCTCATAATGGTTTCTACCATAGTTCTCAAACTCAATACCCGGAGGGCAGCAGCTCTGCACAGTTTTGCTCCAACCCTATCAAACTCAGCTGATCCAAATAATTGAGTAGTTGAACACCTTTATTAGTTGGATCAGCTGTGTTTGATAGGGTTGAAGCAAAACTGTGCAGTACTGCGGCCCTCAGTGAAGTGAGTTTGAGACCTATGGTTTATACCATTGTTTATGTACGAACTTGCCCATCAGGGATTCAAGAAAGTGGAAAACCAGTCTACCGATAGACAGCGCAAGTGTTCAAAAGACATTTGTTAGTGTAATATAGATGTTTGTGTGAACACATTTCCTAAGTCACTCATAGTGTGTAAAAATAGACATACAAGTTAAACAGTGAAACAATAAGCGTGATATTTTATTATTATGTCTCTATCACGGAACCAGGACTCAACCTGCCTAGATGGAAAAGGGGTAATTGAGGTCATTTCAAGCTAAATGATCAGTATGTTTAAGAAATTAAACATTATTAACAACATTATTTAGAATTTTAAACCACAACCTCAACAATCCGAAAGGCCCGATGGTAAAAAAAAATAACTCACTCTTTCAAAAGAACAAAATAAAACAAAATGGTACAATGCAACACAATGACACATAATTACACAACAGAACAAGACAACACAACCAAAGTCATTTTAATGCAAGTCATTTCACTCAACGGCCATTTCTGAAATGTTTCTCGGGCAGTACGATCGGGCATTCTGTCTGAATGGGGAAACATCAAATTCTCCAAAATTTCTTGCCAAGTGTACGATTAAATTTCATATTAGGAATCCCCAATTAAATTAAACAACATCTGTCTCTTTAGTTTCATTTCTAAATATTCTAATCACACAAAATGGCTCCTGTACTAGAAGGCAGAGCTTCATTCCCCATATAGAGGAATTACCAACCTACATCACACAAGATGTCACATGGGTTCAACCGCGCATTCGGGTTGCAAAAAAAGACCGGTTGCAATAGCAAACATGTCATGTTGTGCGGTAGGATGCCAAAATCGAAAGTCCAAAACAGAAAACTTACATTTTACATTCACCACACTGCTTTTAATGCCAACCGCAGACGTCTTTCGCTAACAGCCATCATAAGAGCTGAATGGAGTGAGGACCTAATTAAAAATGCTGGACTCTGCAGTTCTCATTTTATATCCGGTAAGTTCACGCTATGCTGAATCATACACATTACTCGTTTTTGATTGCAGCAATGATTTCAGCAAAAACAGTTGAATAAGGTTAATTAAACTGTAAATGCTAGCGCTCCTGTTTTTTTTCTGCAACCTCAATGCGAGCGCATCCTGAATGTTTACAAACTGGTAATTCGCCTATAGACCGTTACACTTTTCCCCATTCAAAACTATACGAGTGACACGTCTTATGTATTCGATAGTCTTTGAACACAACACAACAGAACACAACGAAATGCTATGAGAAAGAGAATCTTTGAAAATATTTCAAATTCTGGACTATTTATAGCTCAAATGTTGTCATTTTGTGAAATTGATCCTACGATTTCTTTGTACAGATGGTTCAGTAAAGTTCATGCTGCTGTCATTCAAGCAAAAGGGGGACAAACCAAATGCCAAGCCAAATTGATGTCAAATTTTTCAGTTCAACCTTTCACTGTAATGCTTGCGTGTTATGAAAATAGCAAATCTACAGCTGGGGGCTCCTCTGTTATTTCAGAGAGAAAGCAGAGACAGTATAGACAGCTAATAGACTAATAGACAGTATAGACAGCTAATAGACTAATAGACAGTATAGACAGCTAATAGACTAATAGACAGTATAGACAGCTAAGTATAGACAGCTAATAGCTAGTATAGGCAGCTAATAGACAGTATATACCAAATTGATGTCAAATTTTTCAGTTCACCTTTTACTGTAATGCTTGCGTGTTATGAAAATAGCAAATCTACAGCTGGGAGTTCCTCTGTTGTTTCAGCGAGAAAGCAGAGACAGTTATTTTACACAGCAAACAGCCTGTGACAAACCTTGCATACTCAATAAACACTTCATTTGCATACACATTTGCATATAGTCTCGGGTCAAGCAGTCACGTTGTTGCTAATAGATGTTAACAAGAAACTGTGTCGGTACAAGAGATTCAACAAAGAGCCAAATCTGTGAGTGTGTGTACAGATTATAGTACATATGTGCTGGAGAGCACCCAGAGCCACTTGTAGAAAAACTCCATCTGTGTGTAGTGTGTGACTAAGTGCTTGTGACTTTATAGGGGTGTAAAAGAGAAAGTCTCGGACTTGCAGTATAATTTAAATTAAGGCAAAAGATTACACATTGTAAAAAAAAAAAAAATAATAATAATTAGCAAAAATAGTACTTGAGTATGTTTTACAATATAGAGAAATTTGTGTTTGCATCTGTAATTCTTTTAAATGAAGCAATATAGATTATGAATGGATAAAAAGAGATTCAAAATATATTTCATAAAAATCATTGACTTTAATATATCAAAAAAATGAAAAAAATATTTATGAATGTGGCCTTTTTCAGATTTCGGATGTGAAAAAGGTATGCTGATTAATACATGCTTACTTACTGTATTAACTCCTGTGAATATTTGAACTTATTAATAGCGAGAATTAAAATAAAGTGGGACCATCATTTCTTATATCCTGTATATACACTCTATATACACACTCGGCCACTTTGTTAGGTACACTTGTCTAACTGCTCCTTAGCACAGATTTTTAATCAGCCAATCACATGGCAGCAACTTAATGCATTTAGCCATGTAGACATGGTCAAGATAATCTGCTGCAGTTCAGACCAAGCAACTGAATGAGAAAGAAAGGTGATTCAGGTGTTTTTGAACGTGGCATTGTATTTCAGAAACTGCTGATCTACTGGGATTTTCACACACAACCATCTCTACAGTTTACAGAGAATGGTCCGAAAAAGAGAAAATATCCAGTGAGCAGCAGTTGATACCAGAGATATCCGAGGAGAATGGCCAGACTGGTTTGAGCAACAGTAACTCAAATAACCACTTGTTACAACCGAGGTATGCAGAGGAGCATCTCTGTATGCACAACACGTCAAACCTTGAGGAGGATGAGCTACAGCAGCAGAGGACCACATTGGGTGCCACTCCTGTCAGCTAAGAACAGGAAACTGAGGCTAAAATTCACACAGGCTCACCAAAATTGGACAATAGAAGATTGTCTGGTCTGGTGAGTCTCGATTTCTGCTGTGACGTTCGGATGGTAGGGTCAGAATTTGGCATCAACAACATTAAAGAATGGATCTATCCTGCTTTGTATTAACAGTTCAAGTTGGTGGTGTAAGGGTGTGGGGGATATTTTCTTGGCACCCTTTAGTCCCATTAGTACCAATTGAGCATCGTGTCAATGTCAGCCTACCTGAGTATCGTTGTTGACCATGTCCATCCCTTTATGACCACAGTGTACCCATCTTCTGATGGCTACTTCCAGCAGGATAACGCACTATAATGTCATCAAGAGTGAATCATCTCAGACTGGTTTCTTGAACATGACAATGAGTTCACTGTACTCAGATGGCCTCCACAGTCACCAGAGCTCAATCCAATGGAGCACCTTTGGGATGTGGTGGAACGGGAGATTCCCATCATGGATGTTCAGCTGACAAATCTGCATAATTTAGGAATATTTCCAGTACCTTGTTGAATCAATGCCATGAAGGATTAAGGCAGTTCTGAAGGCAAAAGAGGGCTCAACCCGGTACTAGTAAGGTGTACCTAATAAAGTGGCTGGTGAGTGTACATATATAGTACATTGCCTAGGGCCAAAAAACATAAAAAGAGCCATTATTATTGCATCAACAAGCATACAATACAAATACAATACAAAACATGGATTTTTATAGAGTTATATACATTAAAAATCTTATATATATATATATATATATATATATATATATATATATATATATATATATATATATATATATATATATATATATATATATACATTAAAAATTAAAAACCAAGCAGCTGAATCACTGAATGTTAAATTAATGAGTGCTCTCTAGTCTTAATTTGCATCTGTTTTGACACATGAATATTTTTGTTACAGTTATCACTAATTATTGCTTTTGCAGTTGTATGTGGCTGTAGGTTGTATTAGTAGCATGAAAACAAAACAAAACCTTTATTCAGATTCTGAATGGATTATACAGAAAAAAGCTCACAGAAGGGGGCCTTCAAAACAAAGTGTTATTATGTGGTTTACTAATATATATTCATTCATTCATTTATTTTCCTTCGTCTTAGTCTCTATTTTAGAGTTTGCCACCGTGGAATGAACCGCCACTATTCCAGCATATGTTTCACGCTAAGGATGTCCTTCCAGCCACAACCCAGTGTTTGAAAATACTAATATATAATATAGTTTACTAATATACTAATATATATTTTATTTCTTATAGAATATATTGTTTCAAAATGTCAATACAATGATCTTTGCTATACTGCAATATCTATTTATTTAAGCTTTATTTTAGCTACAGGAAATTCTATTATAGTGTAATATGTTACAAAGGAAACTTGTAACAACAATGTTTGAAATTCTGAATACAATCAACCAACTGGAGAAATACCCGATAGTAACATCAGTTTCACTATTATTGTATACACTGTAAGCAAACGCTCTAAAATATATAGTATTACTGGAAATTTAGGTTGGCTAATTTATAGTTTTACAGCATTACAGCACGCTTGAAAATTTTACAGTATTACTGGCAATTTTTACAGTATTACTGGCAAAATTAAAAAGCACACTGTAAAATTAACAATTACAACTGTGCTGTATTTTTACTGTAGTTTGTTTAATTGTTAATTACAGTACGTTTTTAAATTTTGCTAGTAATACTGTAAAACTTGCCAGTAATACTGTAAAATTTTCAAGCACGCTGTAAATTGATAATTACAATTGTGCTGTAAAACTATGAATTAGCCAACCAAAATTGCCAGTTTTACTGGCAATCAAAATTGCCAGTAATACTTTATATTTTACAGTGTGTATATTTTACTTTTATTTACTTATATTTTGAAATATATGTATATATGGCTTAATCTTTTAACTTACTTGCACATTTGGCCATAAAGTGTGCAGATATCCTGAACACACTTTGGGACTTTTGGTTTTTGTCATGCTTATAAAACTAAAAAATGATAACTGATGTTTATGTATGTGTGTGAGTACATTTATGTCCAGTGTGGTAGTCCTTCAGCGGGGGCGTGAAAGGATTTCTCCCCCTTCTCTCTCCATCCACAATGCAAATGAGCCCTTATAAACAGCTCTCAATAACACTTATACACAACCCCACATTCACCTCACGTCCTCCCACACTCCTGTCCCTCCACTGTCACTCCATCCTTTCTGTGTATTTCAGGCCCGAGCGAATCATTTCACTTCTCTTCTCCTCATTGTCCCATTTTGTACCTTCTTGTTTTCTTGAGTGTTCTTTAAATAGCAGAGCAAGGCCTTCATTTACATAGCCTACGGCCATTGTGAGAGAGAAATTTCTTTGGCCATCTTGATGATCCACACCTCCCTCTCTCATTCTCTCTCTCAGAATGCTAAGCCAAACAGGAAATCGAAGAAAAGAAATAACAATACTGCTGCCAACTGTCTCTCAATAGCCAGGTTTCTATTCTAGCTAAAGTGAATGTTTCAACGTTTGCAACAAAAAAAGGAAAAAACTAAACAAAACAACCCCAAATGCTAATTTCCATCAAGTTAACCAAATATACACAAACTTTGGCAGTACAAACACCTGCAGCTAGCTCTCTACAACTCTCACATGGTTGCCCACTGAAGCCAAGCAGGGCTGCACCCGCTCAGTACCTGGATGGGAGACCCCATTGGAGAGCTAGGTTGCTGCTGGAAGTGGTGTTAGTGAGACCAGCAGAGGGCGCTCAACCTGCGGTCTGTGTGGGTCCTAATGTGCCAGTATATTGATGGGGACTCTATACTGCTCAGTGAGTGCTGTCTTTCGGATGAAATGTGGTCCCAGGACGTCCTTCGAAAAAGAATAGGGGTTTAACCCTGGCATTCAGGTCAAATTTGCCCACTGGCCTCTGTCCATTCTGCCCTCCTAAACATTCTCATATCATAATTGGCTACATCACTCCTCTCCACCAATCAGCTGGTGTGCACTATGGAGCAGTATGGCTGCTGTCGTGTCATCCTGGTGGATGCTGTACACTGGTGGTGGATGATGTAAGGAATTATTATTATTTGGTTTAACTTTCACTACATGAGAATTTATACAGCTAATGCATTTCTAGGGATAGTTCACACAAAAAGTAATATTTGCTCTCAAATGGTTCCAATCCTTTACGTTTCTTTCTGATATTTTTATTATTATTATTATTATTATGATAACCTTTATTTTACCAGGAAAGACACATTGAGATTAAAAATCGCTTTTACAAGAGCGTCCTGGCCAAGATCAGGCAGTATACGTACATGTCACATGGGTCTAACAGACAACAAATAAAAAACAATTGACAGTTAACATGAATCACACATTCACAAACAAACTATTCAAAACATCTCCAAGCCTGTGTTTCAATTTCTAAATCATTTGTACTCTTTTTAAAAGTATTTAGTGAAATCAATTCTTTAAACTGCAACTTTGTTTGTAGATTATTCCATGCAAAAGGTGCTGCGTATTTAAAAGCCTTTTTCTCCATCTCAGTCCGCACTTTAGGAACAGACAGTAAATAAATATCCTGTGACCGAAGGCCATAGTTAAGGAGAGGCTTTTTACAAATGTAATTCTGTAGATATGATGGTAGTAAAGCCAGTATAGATTTGTAAACCAAGACATGCCAATGCTTGAGCCTACAAATGGACAAAGAAGATCAACCTACCTTGTTCTACAGCACACAATGTTGAGTTGAAGTAACCATTGACTTCCATAGTAGAAAAAACAAATACTATGGAAGTCAATGGTTACATGTTTTTTAATGCTGTATTTACATATCTGCACAAGTTTAAAAACACCTCAAGTGAGCAATTTTGCTTGCAATAAAAATTGAGCAATTTGTTTGCGATGTTGTTTTTTTTAATACATTTGGTGATTCCATGACTCATTTCTTTAGTAGTACTTCAAAATGCGAATTAATAAAACATTGCTAGTGCGAGTCATCCTCTCTTGATATTAGATTTTCAACCAAAGACCCACATTTTAGCATCTAGTATCGTTTTTGGTAACACTTTATTATAACTACACACTATAAATCATTTACTAAGCATTAACAAATAGTTAATTCATTATCTGTTAAGCATTAACTCTACGTTAATAAGCATTGGTAAGCAGTTTATAACTGCAGCTACAAATGCTGTATTCTTGACTTACAAACATATTTATAATGTGCTTAATAATTGTGCTTTCATACTTTGTTAATGATTTATTTTTCATTACTAAATTGAGTATTGCATTATTTACAAACCATTTGTATTTAAGAGTAGTTGAGGGGTTTTAGGATCATTCAGAATGAGTTAGTAAATGATTAATAAACTATTGAATTCAACGTTTATATGTCTTATTATTCAGGCATATAGTAATAGTTAACTCATATGTTAATAAATGCTTTATTAACTCAACTTCATCTAGTTTTGTGACCTAATCTAAAGTGAGGACTATTTATGCTTTATAAATCCCTTATAAATGACAATTAAAGGCTCAGTTAAATTCTAAACAGGAAAAATGACATTATTCATTCCTTTTCATTTAAAGATACACAAATAAAACTGAACTTCAAATGAAAAATAAATCTCTGCAACCTTTTCTAAAATAAAATACCTGTGGAGTTTAAACATTGCATCTAATTATATTGTTAAATTATTATATTGTTGTTGTTGTTTTATCCAATTGTATGTAATATTTTGACACTCCTGTTATTCAGCAATGTTTAAACTTTACAGTAATTTTATTTTTTAGATTGCTAAGATTATTGTTCATTTGATTCTGAGCCTTTATTTGTCATTTATAAGGGATTTATAAAGCATAAATAGTCCTCACTTTAGATTAGGTCACAAAATTGCATGAAGTTGAGTTAATAAAGCATTTATTAACATATGAGTTAACTATTACTATATGCCTGAATAATCAGACATATAAACGTTGATTTCAGTAGTTTATTAATCATTTACTAACTCATTCTGAATGATCCTAAAAACCCTCAACTACTCTTAAATACAAATGGTTTGTAAATAATGCAATACTTAATTTAGTAATGAAAAATAAATCATTAACTAAGTATGAAAATACAATTATTAAGCACATTATATAGGTGCTTATAAGTCAAGAATACAGAATTTGTAGCTGCAATTATAAACTGCTTACTAACGTTTATTAATGTAGAGTTAATGCTTAACAAATACTGAATTGACTAGATGCTAATGCTTAGTAAATGATTTATAGTGTGTACTTATTATAAAGTGTTACCTTGTTTTTTTTTTAATACTGGGCTCAATTGAAAATATCCACACTATTCAAATCGTATTTAAAATAAGTAGTTTATGAACAAAAACAGTCCTCTAAATATAGTCCATATCAGTACACATGATATAAATGTGTCAAGGGTTGAATTGTTTTTCAGACCCACGCATGTTCACCTTGACATGCAAAACAGGCAGATTTACAAGTCAAATTGCAATAATACTGTATGATGTCTGACAGGAGACTAGACAACAGTACATACTGTACAAATACACATTAATGCAGTACATATTAGCATTGCTTGCTATAGGATTACATAAGATATAGTTTAAACGTTTGTTTGGGATCAATACTTTAATTTAGGGTGCATTAAATTTATTCAATTAACAATAAAAATGGAAAAAATAAAACATTACTTATGCAGGTATAATACGCGTAGAAAAATACTTTTTGCTGCTTGTTTAAATTACTTATTTAAAATAAGTTAAAATAACAATTCCTGAGTTTATTTGGGACAACTTAATTGTTTTTTGTTCAATCCACTTAAATTTGTGAATTCACATAATTGATTTGTGTTGGGGGCGACACAGTGGCTCGGTGGTTAGCACTGTCGCCTCACAGCAAGAAGGTCGCTGGCTCAATAAACTAAATAGGCCATAGTGTATGTGTGTGAATGAGTGTGTATGGATGTTTCCCAGTACTGGGTTGCAGCTGGAAGGGCTTCCGCTGTGCAAAACATATGCTGGTTAAGTTGACGGTTCATTCCGCTGTGGCAACCACTAATGAATAAAAGGGACTAAGCTGAAGGAAAATGAATGAATGAATGAATGATTTGTGTTGGGACTAGGCATGTGCCGGTATCACATTTTCATGCTGCGATTAATTGATTGAGCTTTTATCACGGTATACGGTATTATCACGATATTGTAATTTTACTAGAGAAACAGGTAAAAAAACACAAAAAAACTTCAGTTTCGTCAACTTAGTAACTTTAATAACTTTTTAATTAACTAAAAGTACTTCAAACATTTAAATACAAATAAATATAAATAAAACAATACACAATATAAAAGTAAACTTGAGCAATTATATCAAAGTGAATGTGCAAAGGGAAACCGTCTTCGATCAGCAATCGTGGAATGAACTGCCAACTATTCCAGCATGTTTTATGCAGCAGATGCCTTTCCAGCCACAACCCAATATTGGAAATCACCCATACACACTCATTCACACACACTCATACACTACAGTCAATTTAGCTTATTCAATAATAAACATAACAAAAACTGCCTGCTAATGCATGGGTAAATCTTCAAAGGGAACAGTGTTACATTTTAACCTTTCACCTCATCCTGCTTGCTGTTTCACCATCTAAACAATGAAAACATAATATAAGTCAAATTTGTTTCATTTTGATATTATGATTAACAGACACCAAACAGCCTCGTGTAGCTGCATATTTTTATGAGCATCATCTTCACACTGCATATTTATAACAAAACAGGGCTTAAATATAACTGTCTCCTTTCATTTCCATTGAAAAGAATGAACTTTACCCTGTCTCTTTTGCAGAATATCAGTTTTAATAACCAATAATGGCCATTATAACAGTATAACGTGCATTAAATTTAAACGATAAAGGTAAGCAATCAGTCAATGTGCAGAATCAGTGTATGTGGTTACATAAGTTAATATATTAGCTTATCTTTGCACTCAGCCAAAACAGTTAACTGAGAACAAGTGATTCAAAAGACATAAGAATTGTTAGATAGAGACAACAAGATGAATTCAATATCACGTTTAACAACTATAGTGAGATGAGATCATCCAGCAGATGAACTGTCTGACATGCACTATACACTCACCCAGGGTTTATGCTTACCCGCTGAACTAGTGGCTGCAGCTCTGGGCAGAGAGTGTGTGGTCACGTGATTTGCGTTTTTAGCCGTGTACTAGAATGAACAGAGAACTTTTCAGAATCGCTAAATGAAACGCAGGTGTATTTCCCGCGATTTCTCTGCGCCTCCCTTGCGTTTCTTCTCTCTGACTCTCGACTATTTTGACAAATACACACAGACGACGCACGCTCACACGGAGTCCAAAATAGGAGTTTGTGATTGGGCCAGCCCAATGTCAATACCGAAAAGAACCAATGGGCTGCAGAGTGTCACATGGACCGGCCCGGTCTGTCTGTCCGGGAAAAAAAGCATCTACTTTCAGAGAGTCACAGATCACAGCAGCGTCAATCAATAAGGCAGAAAAAAACGATAGGCTGCTAAGCCTTTTATGGGCCGATCAAATCATAAGACGATGATCAGCCCAGCCCAAAAAGTACGTCGGCCCACCGGGAAAGTGCCCGGTCTGCGTGTGAGGATTATAGTGCGGTGGGAGCGGCGGCGCGCACACAGGGTTTCTACATGTGGGGATTGTTTACATCAGAGTGTGCATCAGTTCTGCGCAGCATATACGCAGTGTTTCTTCAAGCGGTTGATGGCAAATAAGCTAAGGCGCGTTCTAAGAATATAAATTCGGATCTATTATTTTTCACGGTATTTTGAAGTGCCCGCGATAACAATATCGTGCATATTCATTACCGTGATTTATCGCATTACCGAATACCGGCACAAGCCTAGTTGGGACAACATGAATAAATTGTGTTGAACCCTGCATTTTTTACAATGTGTTTAAAATGATTATAATTTTTTTTTATTTTGTAATCTTTTGAAGACACTTCTTCCAAATAATAAAAAAAATGTCATTAAAAGCATTTTTGGTACACTGAAAAAAAAAAATTATTCAAAGAAGATTCCTTGGATTTAATGATTTTTTTCCACGTTAAGTGGTTGTAAAAATTATTTGGTCTGAATTTAAGCAAACAAATTAAGCTGAACATTACTAAATTTCATTTGATTGTTTAAATTCAATGCATATCAATTGTTTGCAACAATATTGCAGAAATATGTTTTTTCAGTGTACAGTGTAGCAATAAAAGGTGCTATGTTTTTTAGGCATGTTTATATTCCTTTTTAGGCAACACAAAACCATTTTTAAAGCTTTTGAAGAGTTAATGGGCAATGAAACCCCCCTATTTCAGTTCAAGTCCACCTCAAAGAAGGGCTTTTGTCAGTTGGCTCACCAGCACAAGAAAAACAATATCCGATACAAAATGTTAGGAGACCCATGATTTTATAGTTTACAAAGTTAAAATACAAAGAAATAAACAGTAATATAATGCCGTTACATATATAATAGGTTATTTGTAATTTCATATAATATAACAACAATTTGTTAAATCATTATAAAGATAATCATGTTTATATAAACACTATAAATGAGGAGAACTTCTCTTCTCCTCAGTTCCCGGGTCTGAATGCAGACAACGTGGATAGCAGTACAGCAGGTCTCGTGCCCTGCCTATTCCAACCATTAGCCCTGCTGGTAATCTGTAGATTTTAAACATGTGCGAACATGGCATTACGGTGATGTGTCTGAATGGTAGCGAACTCAACTGATAAAAGACAAAATCCAACATTTTCCAATTCTCGTACAGCTCTCCCAACAAAAATGCTGGCTGCACACAAACAGGTTGGCTGTATCTGTGGCCCTGACAGCATCGTAGAGAAATCCATACAGCAAACACATACAAGCCTTCATGAACGGCTAAATACTGGGTGTCGCTCACAGCTTGGCATGTCTGTGGTCTGTCCATATTAGTCTGTCATCGGAAAGCACGTGCAGTCATGAATAATTAAGAAGCAGTCTTCTCATAGGATAAGAAAACTCAGTCTATGAAGAATAACAAGAAATCGACACATCATCACTCCACTAGCAGATGTGCGCCGATTTTGATCCCGCCCCAATAATAATTTTAAACCTAGAAGATGAAATTATTTGACAAAAGCTCAGAATTATCCAGTTTTCCCCACAATTTAAGCTGAGAGCTGCTAACGCTGTCTTTAATGATGCTCAACACACAAATATGTTAATATCTAAAAAAAAAAAGTACTCCAGGGTGTCTTGAGTCTTTAAGAAATTAATATTTGGTGGAATAACTGATCAATCTTACTGAGCAAAATATTTTGAACAGAGTAATGTATACTGCATGTAGGAATCTGTTCAAATTCCCAAAGCTATGTACAAACTACCATTCTCATTCATTTATAGTTTACACGATTATAAATGTTCAAAATCTCTGTTGTGCACAGACACACATGACGCTTCAAACTGTATAAAGAACACGTTTTTTTAAATCGATTAATATTAAATATCTTATCAACCACATACTGCATCAGTGTGCTAAAATCCACACAGCGAGGCCTTGACAACCACCCACAATTCCCTATCAATGTGGAGGAGGCGACTTCAGCATGGGCGAACAGTGCATTATCTCCAGAAAATGTATGATTAGCTATTCACTCTTATTTGACAAAGACAAACGCAACAAAATAAAAGCCAAAGCTGCTGCTTAAAATATTCCAAACGTAATTCGACATGATGTTGATGAGAGGGTACGCTCCATGTGAACATATTTCTAGAAAGTGAATAAAAATAGACACTGCTTGAAGCTACAGTGAGTGAGAGGAAGCAAAACGGTGTGTGTGTGTGTGTGTTTTCTCCTCCGCAGTTTGTTAGGGTCAGTGTGAAGAGCGCTGGTGTGTAGTGTGCTCTTTCTGGCCGCCCCCTCAGGCCCCGCTGTTGTGTAACCACCGCATTGCAGTCGCACACACAAACACATCATGACTGAAGTGGCATATATATATGTGGGATAACACGAGTGTCCTGGTGCGTAACTATGTGTGTGGGTCAAGTTTTGCCCACATTGTGGAGAGCAAATATGCTTACAGGCATAGTAAAATCCTCAAATCGCAACGCGTGGAGCAGGCTACATCATCCAGAAGGGAAACAGCTTAATAAACATATGAACTATGTCCTAATGAAATTGCTAAATGCTTTCTGTGATTGTTTTGTTGAGGGTTAACCGCAGGGATCTGAAGACTTTTTATTTTTATTTTGAAAGAACATCTAAAGAAAAAAAAAAACAGTGCTCGTGGTGTGCAAGACATGATGCAACAGGCAAAGATGAACTTCTGAATGCATATTTGAAATGAGAAAAAAAATGTAATGTTGTGCAGAGATGGTTTTACAGTATGGTGAAAACGAAATAACATTTACAGAAAAGAACTAAAACTATTTTTTCAGACAGAATCTGTGGACATTTTTTGCTATTTCTGCTGAGAATTTTGTAAAAAAAAAAATACAGAATGATTTTGGAAATATCATAACTAAAAACTTAATATATGAAATAAAAAAGTAATACTTTTTAAACTTTTATTTAATGTTTACAAAGCAAATGCAAGTAGATCCACTTATTTGGTTAACAAAGCAAGTGTCTTGGTGAAATCAATTAAAAAACTGAACTAATATAAATTACCACACATTTACATTTACACAGGTAAATAAATAGACTCGATGGGCTAAAAATCTGTGGTAACCTGCGGATTTCTGCGCACACAGATTCCGTGTGGGAATACATATGAGACAAGACTACTGTACTTGATGTTGATAATAAATCTTGTTTCTAGCGAATGCCACTATATAATGTTTGTTTATACTTTTACATTTCACAGCAAGTTGCTAAAATGACTAACAACTTGCTGTTGGCAGCTGATCTCCATTTCTTTTACTTGCGGCCTTTGATACCATTTGGCTTAATATACTCCTTGACAGCTTAGTTTCTTTTGGGATTATTGGCATTCCCCTCTCTTGGCTTAGATCTTATCTTTCTGGTTGAAAGTGTTCGTTTAACTTAAAAATTTCAGATCCAATTTATCTAATGTACTACTAGTATCCCCCCAGGGTTCTATATTCTTCAATACATGATTTTTGGTGTCCTCCAAAGCGGTTTTGCTCAGCCAGACACAGACTCTTAAAGTATAAGGTTAGTTTATTGTCACCATTCATGGAGATCTTTAAAAGTGCATATCTTTCCATGACAAAACATTCATTAAAACTCAAAAATAATTTTTCAGAATACATTAAGGTACTACTGTATACTAAATTATTATATATATACAGTGCTTCATACATAGACTTTACTTGGGCGGGCCGCCCAGGTATATTAACGGCCGCCCAAGTATATTCGGTAATAACCAAACATCCGAGATCGATTAAGTGGAAAATCTCCTCTCACCCAACACATTTCCTACTTCTTGCTGTGTGTGCGCAAGAACTGTCACAGACAGTCTTACATGCTTTGCAGCGACCTACAGAGACGTGCCTTTTTGTGTCCGACTGGGTTTTCTAAAGATCTCCTAAAATGCCCAAGATTCGGCTTTTGGTTTTATTTTCAAAGCTGCCGTCATTTTTATTTACTTTTGCTTGGCTTTACGGCTGACAGTGCGTGCACAGCTGCAAGACCAAGAGAAACATTATACATTATATTATCCTGTATAAATAATTATTTGATGTAAATGACTCAGATAAACTTTTCTATTTACTCAGAGAGGACAAAATTACATCTAAACTATCTGCAAAATATATGTACATCGTTAGAAATGGTTGACGAACTCATTTTCCTTATTTAAATAATCTACACTTTTTATTCTTGTACTTACTATACTTTTTAGAGATTTTTATTCCATGCTTTTATTTCTTTATGTCATTTAATTCTCTTTTGTTGTATATATATTTTTTAATTGGATGATGCTGATATGTTACATACTTTATACATATCTAACATGCTTTGGCAAGACTATACAAAATGTCAGCAGCAGATTTTACAGTCAGTGGGTGCACATGGCTCCTGAATAGAAAAGAAAATCAAATAGTGAATTTCTTTTTTTATCAGTCTTTAAACAGTCTTCAAAAAAAACTTCAACCCATTGAAAAGAAACGAAGTGCATAATAAATAAAAATACTGTTAAAAATCACTTGTCGCATGTAGGTAACCATGTGCCGTGGGTAACAAGTGTGTATCAATGCAGCTACCACCACAAGTATATTTCAAACCTGTGGGAAACACTGTATAATTATATTATTAAATTATTATATTATATACTAATGTTGCTGTCACTGTTTGTCTATTGTTGCTTTGCATTGCTGTAAAAATACAATTTGATAATCCTTATTTGTAAGATTGTTTGCTAAAAACTACAATTAAATTAATCTCACGGGGAACGAAAAGTAAGGTGCTATTTACACAAGTGCAGTATCAGAAAAAAAGTGTTAAATGTTTTTTTTTTTTATTAAAATGCTTCTCATCCAGACTAGTTTTTCTTTCATTTTAGAAAAACAAGCTCAATCCAAACTATTCAGCTAATGCAGAGTTCAGACAGCACAAATTTCAAAGTAGTTGTGTCACAGATGTTTTCACACTGCATGACTCTCTGGGGTAGCTTTCCGTCGCTGCTGTGTTCACACTGCAAGATGGATTGGCGACAGGGGGTTTTACACTGCATGACTTTACAATAGAAAGAATCACTGAAAACTTTGTCTGGGTCCGCAAACTACGTCTCACAACCAAACATGCGAGAAGTGACATGGAAACAACACAAGGTCACGTATATCTTTTGTTAGTAACTACTGAGAAAGAAGTTTTTAGTGCGGTAAAAAATGTACTTATTTTGCTCACCTGAATTTTGAAGGGAATTTCTCTTCAACTTTATTCTTTTTCGACACAGTTGTAGTATTGCTCAGATGACTCGTCAAAAAGACACAGGTGCTCCTGACAAATTTACACTACTTTTTTCTCCATTACTTGGGTCCATAGACTGAAAAGAAGCCCTTTTAACTCCCCAACCTCCCACTGGCCTGCAGATACCCATATTAATGGATGATGTTCTTTCATTGGCTGTAGGTAATCCCCAATGTTATTTTCAATCAGAACACATTTCACATGACATTTTGAATAGCCGACAGGTCCAGATGTTTAACATGCCAAATATCTCATGGGCGTCTGATTATCTCATTATCTCTGTCTATACTAAATTGGAACTTGGGCTGGGCGATTTGGCCTAAAATCAAAATCTTGATTAATTAAACATTTTAACTTGATTACAATTCATGAACGATTTTTTATTCATTTATTTATTTTTTTCAAATTGTCAGGATTTGTACAGTAAATAAGCTCCGATATTACAAGTGAGAGATTTTAAAATGAAGGATACGTTACTTGATTTTAAAACAAATAAAGGAATAATTGAATAATTGAACATTGATTTATATTTCTGTGTTGAGTGATCGCCGTGACCCACGGCACATGCCTTGAGAATAGCCATGCATTTATACTAATACATTATATGTTCTGTTTGTGTTGCTCCGCAATAACACTTCTGAAACGCTATAGCTGGCAGCAGGTTTTTATGTTTCCCTGTGTCGAGTTTCTTCAAGGGTATTTAGATTTTTTCTGAATGCTACTTTAATGTACAAGTAGCTAAAACTCGTGGTTTGTTCATTCTGAGGCATGAACCGGTGGACATGCAACCACTTTAATCATGCAAAGTGCAACCACTTTAATCCAACTAGAGCTCCTCCATAGGATTCACACTTGTAAACACTCACTTCAATGGACTCGCTGCTGTTCCGTGGCTCTCCATGCCACCCATGTTCGCCACCACTATCAAGCTGACCAATCACAGAGCTTGTGCTATGCATCGTCCCGACATGAAGTTACATTTTTTGAGAGGTGCGCGTCAGCGTCTGTGCTCAACGCAGAAGAATAAACCAGCAACAGAGCGGGGTCACGTGTCACGTGACTAGGGAAAGTAATCGAAAAATTAATCTGGAAAAATTTAATTGATTATAGGTTCTAATTGTCTAATTGTTACTTTTTGATTAATCGCCCAGCCCTAAATGGAACACTAACATTTCCAAACTAAAATGGGGGTCTTCTGTGATTTCAAAACTTTCCATTTTCACAGTTCGAAGATGCTAGAGTAGTGTGGACGACATGCTTAAACGCAACATAATGTATGCATTATGAATCAAAAATGAATTAGCGTAAATATCACCTAAGATAAATATAGAAAAAGATGAACTGCAAGAGCAGTAGTTACACTCACAGCAGGTGTTTATATCCTGGCCCAAACCTTCTGTTAAATCTCCCACAGTCTTGCATTAGGAGAACATTTCCCATTGTTTCTTCAAGCAATCATGGACAAGTGGTAGAGATTGAGAGAAGAAAATAATCTAACTGCAGGAACACACACTCTGGACCCCGGGGCACAGTGCAACACACACAGCATGACATGATTAGAAACCCAGTAGGCGTCGAGTTAAAACAGTATGTTGAGAAAAAGTGGAACAGGGCTGGATAAATGGCACTCTTTCTATTTACCACTGACATCTTTCCAATATCCAGCAGCAGGTGATAAACAATGTAAAGAAAGAAGCAGAGAGACAGCGAATGATGTAGAGAGAGGGAGGCGGGGGTCAGATTAAATGTAAAAGAGAAACACACTTTCTCTGCCACACACGGCCGTTTCTCAATATCATTTCCTCAGCAGGCTCGCACAAACACACTGAATGTCAACCCTCTGTGTCACAATGCGGCTTCTGAGACCAAGACAGAGGCCACAGTCAGGGACCAGTCTGAGAATAAATATAGCTGCACTAAATTTCTTCCGCCAAAAACTATAGGGAGCAGCGATCAGCAGCATCTGAGTGAGAAAGACAACTCTCAATAACCCCTGCTCCACCCAGCACAGAGCTGTGGTGAAATACGTTCATTGCAACAGGCCACCGGTGAGCACACTGCACGGCTCTTACATTGCTCTCTTGGGTAAGTTTCTAATTGTTACAAAACAAGTGCACGGGGCAAAACATAACGGGGATGGGTCATTCCATTGAGAAACAGGGGTTCGGATATTGCTAAATGTTTATCTGTGTTTTAAAGTAATGTGTTTGTCTTTTGTAAATTCTTCAATTCTTCAAACTTTTGCACAAATATACAGCTGAAGTCAAAATTATTTTCCAAATGATGTTTAACAGAGCAAGGAATTTTTCACAGTATTTCCTATAATATTTTTTTTTCCTGGAGAAAGTCTTATTTGTTTTATTTTGGCTAGAATAAAAGCAGTTTTAAATTTTTTTAAACCCATTTTAAAGTCAATATTATTAGCCCCCTTAAGCAATATTTTTTATCTTGATTGTCTACAGAAGTAACTATTGTTAAGCCGCAGTCACACTTGACTTTTCTCCCCATAGACTTCCTTTCATATGCACATGAATGCATCAGACTGGAAACGCAAGCTCGTGCACTGCAAAGTTCAAGCTTGATGAACTCTGACCCGCCAATTCACATCACTTGACTGTGTGAAACCAATCGAGGATCAAAACATGACCTCTCTGGACAGAAATGTAAAATATGGACCAATCGCTCACTTTTTTAAATGTCTAATCATCTTGTTTAATCCTGCCCTTTTTCGCAGCAATGTACTACAGAATTTTGCAAGCTCAAACTCTATTGTGACCGCAGCTTTATACAATGATTTGCCTTATTACCCTTACTTGCCTAATTAACTTCATTAACCTTGTTAAGCCTTTAAATTGCATTTAAGCTGATTAAATATCTAGTAATATCTGATTAGAAATATGCAGTAAAATCATTCATTCATTTTCATCTGCTTTTCTGAAGCCGGGTCTCGGGGGCAGCAGTCTAACGAAAGAACCCCAGACTTCCCTCTCCCCAGACACTTCCTCCAGCTCCTCTGGGGGATCCCGAGGCGCTCTCAGGCCAGCCGAGAGACATAGTCCCTCCAGCGTGTCCTGGGTCTTCCCCGTGGCCTCCTCTGTTGATTCCTGATGGGGTTCTGCAGCATTAAATGTTCTGTAGAAGCTTTCTGCCACTGCCCATCAGACTGGTAAACTCTTAAAGAGCCCTTATTATGGGTTTTTGAAAAAGACCTTCCATTCAGTGTGTAACGGCTCTAAGTGAAATATATTCAGCAAAGGCTTAAATCTGAAAGTGAAAGTGTTTAAAACTATTGATTCATCTATTAAAGAGTCGACTTGTAGTGGTTCGAATGAATCGCAGCTGTAACAAGCCTTTAGCCGTGTTGACGTGACATCAATATGAAACTCAAGCCCCGCCCATTTGTTGCACATGCAGACCTGGGAAAATTGAAACCCCTGGCCCCGCCCACAAACACTGTAGAAAGAAAATGAAACGACAAACACTGTAGCAGATCCCGGTTGAATCAAGTCGCATAGACGCTGTGCTCTGAAGTGTGAGGGAAAGTTAGTGTTATTTTATTTACCTAAAGATCAGGCTGTGAAGAGTCAGTGGTTGAAGTTTATTTTTGCAAAAATACCTCAGCACAGTGTTGTGTTTCCGAAATTTTTCTGACAAGTGCTTCAGCAATCTACACACTTACAATGGGGCATTCATCAGCTGTTTGTCAAAGGAAGGATCAGTAAAGACTATTGATGTAAAGGACTTTGTCAGAGCTTGACCGGAACAGTTCATGGATCAGTTTCTTTCTCCATTTCACAAGTGTAAGTAAGTGCAATTAAAATGGTTGCCTCCTTGTTTTCTCTAGCTTGCAAATTATGTATTTAATTGTGTTTTGTTACTTGTAACTGCTTGTAGTGTATCTGGTTAACTCTTAGTATTCTCATATCATGTCTAAAACCACAGTGAAAACGTGACATGTGCCGATTTGTATTCGAATTTCAATGCGTTTGTGAGCTCACGATCCACTGCCGTTTGTCATTGCTATGGCCACCATCAGTTGTTCCTACACATGTGCGGCGGTCAAGGTTCAAAATAGTTCAGCTTTTGCCACTGTGTGTATTAACACTGAATGTGTGTCACTGTTTTTACCTATGGTTAAGTATAGAGCAATATGCTGGTGTGTAACTGCATTGCTTTAATGCACTCCTGCATTGGGCTCACACATACACTCTGCACTCTGACTTCAAAATGGTTGATAAGCCGTGGTGGGCGTTTCTCTCTGTCTTGTTCTGAACACAGTTGAGCAATCACAACAAACTGGGTCATCGGCCCAATCAGCGCAAATTAGCATCGACTTCGGCTAGAATAAATGCAGTTTTTAATTTTTTAAAAAACATTTTAAGGTCAAAATTATTAGCCACTTTAAGCAATATTTTTTTCGATAGTCTACAGAACAAACCATCATTATACAATAACTTGCCTAATCACCCTATGCCGCCTAGTTAATTTAATTAACCTACTTAAGCCTTTAAATGTCACTTTAAGTTGTATAAAAGTGTCTTGAAAAATATCTAGTGAAATATTATTTATTGTCATCATTACAAAGATAAAATAAATCAGTTATTAGAAACTAGTTATTAAAACTATTATGTTTAGAAATGTGTTGAAGAAATCTTCTCTCCGTGAAACAGAAATTGGGTGAAAAAAAATAAACAGGGGGGCTAATAGTTCAGGGGGGCTCATAATTCTGACTTCAACTGTACTATTGAATTATTGTTAACGGTTATTTCTATTGGAACTGTGGAGCCAATGCTACGAAATTTTGTTCTCATACGTACATGAGAATATATAGGAAGTTGTACTCTCAGGTTAAAAAAAGATAAGGAGGTTCTTACAGTGAAGGTAGGGGAATACTTCTAAAAATGTCTCAATTGCACACTCTCATGTCAATCCCAACCTGCATGACATCTTTTTGACTTAAACTTTGACTTACTTCAAAATATCTTTTTCAGTGTTCTGCAGAAGAAAGTAAGTCATAAACATTTGAAACAACATGAAAGAGAGCAAATGATGATAGAACTTTCCTTTTTGAAGCATAAAAGTCAAAACTTTGCCCCGCTTCGAACAGAGGAAGCACGGATGTGGTTTGTAGTGCGGGACAAAAAAAAGACATATATAGTGCTTGTGTTTTCTCACACATGCGCCTATATAGAGACACATATGTGCAGTGGTGTCTTCTCTTCCTTTATCTTTCTTTTGTCTCTGTTTCTGTACACAGGCACGATACTTGCTTCTTCCTTCCCAAAACCTTAAACACCAATGATTGAAGAGGTGTGTGTGTGTGTGTGTGTGTGTGTGTGTGTGTGTGTGTGTGTGTGTGTGTGTGTGTGGGTGGGTGGAGAGGGTGCTTCAATGCTTTCATCTTAGGGTGACACAGAATCCCTCCCCAGTATTATATCATCTGCACCTGCACTCAGTGTGTGCTTGTCTGTGTGTGTGCAGAGGGGCAACCACACCTGCCTACTTAATGTAAACTCTTGATGCTGACACTATTTTAAGATGGCAAAACACGAGGAAACCCCAATCAACAAAGCTTTATTTGAACAACAGTGTGGCTGAAGGTAAAGCATATTGTACTTTTGTGTATAGGGGAGAGCAGGGATGAAAGTACCAATTTTATTTAAAAAAAATAATTTTTTTAAAGATAATGTTTTTGACAGAAATATACATTCACCGGACACTTTATTAGGTACACTTGCCCAATTGGTTGTTACGCAAATTTCTAATCAGCCAATCACACGACAGCAACTCAATGCATTTAGCCATGTAGACATGGTCAAGACGATCCTCTGCAGTTCAAACCGAGCATCAGAATGGGGAAGAAAGGTGATTTAAGTGACTTTGAATGTGGCATAGTTGTTAGTATTTCAGAAACTGCTGATCTACTGGGATTTTTTTTACACACAACCAACTCTAGGGTTTCTAGAGAATAGTCTGAAAAAGAGAAATGATCCAGTGAGTGGCAGTTCTGTGGGCACAAATGTCTTGTTGATGCCAGATGTCAGAGGAGAATGGCCAGACTGGTTCGAGCTGATAGAAAGGCAACAGTAACTCAAATAACCACTCGTTACAACCAAGGTAGGCAGAAGAGCATCTCTGAACACACAACACATCCAACTTTGAGGCGGATTGGCTACAGCAGCAGAAGATCACGCCGGGTGCCACTCCTGTCAGCTAAGAACAGGAAACTGAGGCTACAATCGGCACAGGCTCACCAAAATTGGACAATAGAAGACTGGAAAAACGTTGTCTGGTCTGATGAGTCTAGATTTCTGCTTCAACATTAGGGTCAGAATTTGCCATAAACAACATGAAAGCATAAATCCATCCTGCCTTTTATCAACGAGTTCAGATCTCTGAACAAAATCTTTGAGGAATCTTTCCAGTATCTTGTTGAATCTATGCCATTAAAGCAAGGCAAAAGGGGCTTCAACCCGGTACTAGTGAGGTGTACCTAATAAATTATTTTCGTATTTTCGCTGTGGTAACTAACTCACAAGTGTGGTCTATCAGTATCATGTGGTGTTTTAACTATAAATTGCTCATTGTTAGTTTTGACAAAAAGTAACACGACTGTGGGTCAAATATAACAACAATAGATGTTAGATTTATTGGCCTGCACTTGTTTATATTAAATATAACTGACTATGACCTTGCTAATATGTTAACTGCAAACATATCTTTGGAGAAAACTATTAAATTACTTTTTCATTTTATTACTTTTCATTTTAAACATCTTAAACTATTTTTCATTTTCATTGAATTATTTAGAATTAATTTTTTATTTTAGCATTAATCTGAAACAAAATAAGGCATTGTATACTTTTTATTTTTCAGGGCTCCAGACTAACATTTCAGAGTGAGGGCACTGGACCTTAGGTTGGTGGCATCAGTTACAGAGAGGGATAAAAAAAAGGTGATCTAAACATACATAATGCAATAATGACCTCAACCTGTGAATTGATAGTTACTCCAACACACGAAAAGAGAAACACAACTTCTAATACAGTGATTTACTTTTTGCACTTGAAAAAATGTTATCCGACCTAACCACAGGACATAGTAGTGATGAAATCACTTTATATTTGGCTGCTCCGTCAAGTGTTGAATGCAGAATGCTATATCTTGGAAAGCAAATGTTGTCAGGGCTTGGAGAAAATCACTTTGTTTTTTTATTTACCAATATTACTTTAGTCCCTGGTCTCCTAATGTGCTTTAATGGATAGTTCTCTCAATAATCAAGTCTTATTTTACTTGTTGTTTCAAAATGTGACTGATATGCTTTTAAACTTAAATGATTTGCTTTTGGAAGATGAAGTTGCAAGGGTTTAATCAACATTGGATTCAATTTTTAATAATGACATAGACCAAATAACCTTTCTTTGTATTTAACAAAATTAAAATGTATTTTTTGGGTATATAATCCCTCTAAAGCTTAAATGTGTTAGCTTAGCACAAAAATATACTGATATAAGGGTTGAAATGGTTCAGTCACCCCCCTTTTAGGTAAATGGTGAAACATTGTGTGCTTCGGTGACACAACACCCCATTATTTGCTTTGTGCTATTGTGATATTTGTGCTAGCTCTGTTTCAATGACTACTGTAGATGCAGTCTCTCAGTCTGTACGTGCTCAGATGGTAATAAGATCCTTTTCTATTTTAAAGAGCCCGAGGCATTACAATTTCCTTTGTATTTCCCATCCCCATCGTTCCAGACAGATGTTTTTACCATGTATAGTATCTGATGTCCTTGCTTGATCAGTGATGATATTTAGAAATTAGGAGAAGAGGTAAAACAATACCAAACATAACAACCAAAGGACAAAACCAACAACCAGTAAAATCACCAAACATCCAAAAAAAAAAAAAAAAAACAGACAAAACCATGCACTTTTTTTTATCTTTTCTTTTAAATAATCAGTCGAATTTACTGAAGGGTATTTTTATTTTAAATATTTACCGGAATTAAAGGCTTATTTTACCCAAAACTTAAAATTTTGTCAGATTTTACAACATTTTTAACCAATGCAATCTCACAGCAATTTGTAACTTTCTGATTTGGTGGCTAATTCATAATAATTTGTACAATTTCATTCATACATTCTACTTTGATTTACTCATCCACCAGTAGGCTTTTGATAATTTGTGTTTGGAATCTGCTATTTTTGATCAATTTAATATTATACCTTTGTTACATATGTTTTACAGTTTGCGTTTCAGTGATCATCAGTATCTTAAATCCTCTGTTTTCAACACTTAGACTAAAAAAAAAACTTTACTACATTACTAAAGCTAGCATTTGTATTGTATCATCTTTGCATCAGATTGCACAAACTAAAAAAAAGCCTCTTTTACGTATTGTCAGTGGCTAATTCATATAAATTCCTAACATTTCATTCATATAAAAATGTACAGTTTTAAAATGGTGGTGTGCCCCAAAACCCACTTATTGGGGAATGAGAAAAAAATCAAAGTAAAACGTGTAAATGAAATTGTACAAATTAATATGAATTAGCCACTAAATCAGAAAGTTACAAATAACTTTGAGATTGTGTTGGTTTCTCAGAAAAAAGTAATCAATTCAGACAGAATTTTTTATTTTTGGGTAAAATAAGCCTTTAATTCCTGCAAATATTTAAAATAAAAAAATACCCTTTGGTAAATTAGACTGTTTATTTAAAAGAAAAGATAAAAAAGTCTTTTAGCATTAATAAAAATATAACACTTAAAAAAGTTAACATTATATGTATCAAAATTCCATACACAAAATAATTCAATTGTTATATGTGAAATGCTGGAATGTGCACTGCATTTTCCCATCACTTCTCCAAAGCTGTGACTCCAAACCTAAACTAGCACATCTTCAAGAGGATTTTTTCCAATGAAGCAGAGTAGAAATGAATAGCAGTCGGGTCTTTGAAGAATTAGCTTTCTAACAGGGGTGTAACTGAAGCAGCAAGGTTTGATTTAGCCCTGACTCTGCTGAAGAGGTGTGTGTCGAGTAACTGATACATGATGCTTGAGTGTTCACTGACAGGATGCGCTCTAACCTTAAATACAGACCTCAGAGCTGCAGGCCTTTTCAGGATAAACGCACTCCTTTACAAATGCACAACCACAACCGCTTCGCCTTAAAACTCGATAGCCAACATCTTTCTCTTTCTTTCTGAGAAATTCCATCTCATTCTCTCTTTAGCTCTGCTTTTTCATTTTGGTCACCCAAAACCTGTTTTGTTTCATAATCCCTCTTTCTCAGATCTAAAAACACCTAGGTATTTGTCATACAAAATTCTACCTGTGCAAACATACACCATATACATTGTTCGACAATACTCTACAATTATTAGGAGATTTTCGCAAGTGCACTTGGGTGATGATCTCGTAGCATTGTGTATTTGTGTAGGGAGAAGGCTAAAGAGACTACTCTTAATGCAGTTTGTGTAGGTGTGTGTGGGTGTGCATGTGGACTGTAAGCATATAAGAGATGCAGAAACTAAACATGTTTTTCTTTCCTGAAGCTCTAATCATAACAGCACTCAGCAAAATGCTCCTTCCATTATATATTTAAAGGTCCGGTGAAGTGCTTTGAAATGTACCTTTTTATTGGATGTATGATGTAATCTCAACTGAAACAGGAAGACAGGGCGGGATATATAGGAGCCCCTCCCCCTTTTCAAAATCAGCCAATAGCGCTCGCTTTACTCTGAGCTGTTGACCTTAAGTGCATCAGACTCAAGACAGCTAGTCTATAATAGTAATAGTGTGTCTGACTCAACATTTCTCTGCTTTAAAATACAGCTTTCTGCGTAATTCAAATGAATCTGATATGTTTTGTGGTTCGTGGTGACTTGTGTCTGTCTGAAGCAGACCATACTAGTGTGTTGGGGTGGTTCATGTGACATTAACGTGAAAGCAGACTTCCTTCACCCTATATTTACACTTTCTGTCTCACTAGTACTATTCACCAAATAGTAAAAATGGACACTGTGTGTAACAGATTTCATTTTGAATCTTGTAGTTTCCTGAATGTTGACTGTGTATTTTTATTTGTGTATTTTCCCCCTCCGGGCTTGCCACAGAGTGGTGCACAGCGCATTTCAAAAGGAGAGTAGATCAAGAAAGTTTGGCTACCTTTTTATTATAACCTTATATTTACAAGTGTTCTGGTGAACCCTCAGTTTGCTCTTTGGTGTGGTGATGGGTCATTCTTGAACAATTCATTCATTTTGAACGAATCTTTTGTATGATTCGAGAACGATGAGTCCTCTTAGGGAGTGATTCTTTCGAGCACATGCAGATTTGTGCAGGTGGAGTAGAAGATTAGTTCCTTTTCTGTGTCTTCTATCGGGTTTGAGTCGTTCGTTCATCACGTGAAAGCCAATCATATGCATTTAGAGTGTGAAAAAGATTTGATCCATTCATCTCCCGAGTCCTCGGGTTTGAATAATCTTATCTTTACATGCTGCCACATGATGAACGAGCGACTCAAAAACCTTTTGGCTCAGACTGTGTGCTTTGGTTTAAATGGTTAATACTGTATGGGACTGTCAGCGTGACGTGAATGAACTACTTAAATTTGAAGACCTGTCAGAGGAGGTGAGCTGACATAATCATAGACAAAGACCTGGTAAACAACAAATGATTATTTTCTCTTTCTTATAGTTATGACTTGTTTGTAGTGTGATCAAAATTGAACAAAATGATTCGAAAAAAGATTTGTTCATCTCAATGAACGAGACTCAATGGTCCGAGTGAGTAAAATGATCTGAACTTCTCATCACTACTTTGGTGTGATCAATTTCAACATAGAGCAATAGTGTTTTTGAAAGAGGCATTTGATTGGTCAGAAGATCTGACGAGAAACTGAGGCCCTGTCCACAGGAACACTTGTATTTTCAAAACTTTCACACTATTTTCACACATTTTCTAAAGCGGTTTCGCTGTTTGTCAACACAAAAATGCAGTTTCAGGTGACTGAAACCGATATTTTTTGAATTCTCCAGTCAGGGTTAAGATTTTTCAAAACTCTGGGTACAGTATGGTCGTGTGGACATTACAATCAGAGTTTTTGGATCAAGACATCAGCGTGTGCACTGTTTTTTCCTTAATAACTGGCAAACATGGCTGGGTTCACACCAAATGCATAAGATGCAAATGAAGCAAAATTGCACACATTTGTAGAAAACACATAGTATATTTAGTGTTGTTGCATTGATTTGTATGCAATTTACTCATTCAAATACTTAATTCCCCGTTTGGTGTGAACCCAGCATAAAAGAGTCATTATCACCTATTTGACTAATTTGACTATATTTGAAGTATTTAGAAGTGGTTAGTATTTTCCTCCTGTAGAAAAACGTCATAAAACAATGCTTAGTGGCTCAATGTACTACAGCAGTGTTTTTAAAAGACTAAACACTTTATAGATATAGTATACAACTAAGCACATGTGGTCAGAACACAAGCGAGTCACAGGCAATGAAGTACAAAGAGTTTCACCCAAAGAAATACCTAAGCAAAATGCTAGCAGGCATCTGTAGCTCCACTCACGCTCCACCTCGTTTCCCTTTTCCGGTTACCTCCGGTAAGTGCGATGTCTCGCTGACAAAATGAGAATGGTTGGCCACACCCACTTGTAGCTTAATTTGCGCTCTTCAGAAACCTATGGGTGTCGTCACGGATACTACGTTCATGTTTTTAACAGTCTATGATTGATACTAAAAACAACAAAAAAGATTTCATCTTGATTTTACAGAAACTTTCTAATAAAGTAAAACTCAGTTTAGCCAATAGCTAAGCTCAATCCTCTTCTAAATAAGACCATGTGCACACAAATTCGACCCTGAGAATAAAAAAACAACACAGTCCCACTTCTTCGGCTGCAATCCAGGTCTCGAAACAATGAGAGGGATGTTGCTCCATTCACACCGGAGAAACCTCAAGCAACTGATCACTGTCACTACAGACCATCTACAGTTACAGACACAAAACATTCCCTAGAGACATTGAAATATGTATGAGAGACACTCTCAAGCGCTTGATGCGGAATAAAGCCACTACTGTGGTGAAATTAACAGGATGGAGAGACTTCTCTGTGATTAAAAGTGAAATATGAGCCAGCGTTCTGGACTCCTCCTCACCGACATCAAACCTGACAGCAGGTACAACAGACGGAGAGAGTGAGTGTGTGTATCCTGTTCTAATAAGATTAGACGTGGATATGGGATTAGTTTCATCTTGGCCACGTTCCCATTCCAGGCTGCCCTAAAACACAAGAGCATCTACTGAGCTGCACCGTCAACATTTCAACTGATGACCAGGCGCTGCTTCATAAGTGTGTGACATAAGAAAAACTAACTGTCTTCTTCTTTAACTCAAGTAAAGTGTGTTTGTCTGATAAGAACAGTTCTTATGATCTGATTTATTCAGGGTGAAAGTGCTGTGGTGCTCATGCAGGTGCAGATCTAAACCTCTGGTCAAATGGTCAAAAGATGGGTAAAGTTGGTAAGGATGGTCAACTAGCTTGACCTTTATGACAAAGTTGCATTGAAATATACATACATACAGTGCACAGCAGAATGAACCGCCAACTATTCCGGCATATGGTTTGCGCGGCAGACGCCCTTCCAGCCACAACACAGTACTGTGAAACACCCATACACACTCACTCAAACACATATAACACACCCAATGGCAGTTTAATCGATTATATTTCAGCACCCCGAGCTTGGTGCAAAACAGTGTGTTTCTTTCATTCAGTCAGGAAGGCTCTTAAAGCATGTGCCCCGTGACCGAAATGCGACCTCTGATGGACAGTAGCAGACTCCAAAATGAGACACAGATTCAGAGTTCCACATGAGATGGTTACTAATTAGCAAATAATATAAATATTACAAACGTAAACATTAGGTGAGCAGGTTATCTAATATCCTAACATGTCCATGTCCTAACAAACGCGCTACGTGAGGAGATTTGCAGTGATAAGCAACTTGGCTGTTTGCACCAGACGAAACACAACAGAAATTTAGTTACAGCCATTCAGAAGCACAGAATAGTGCACTCACTGCACTCCACAAAATGGTAAGGTTTATAATCTAATTAATACATATTAAACCTCTTTAACATTATTAAATGTACATGCTGAATCACTGATATGTGTTGGTTTGCAGACTCACAGTTCTGAAGTTCAATTTCAAATGGTTTATTTTATTTTCAAGATCTGAGGTTAACTATCTGATACTGCTTTCAGCATTATGGTAATAAATGTCATGTAAAATGGCATTCAAACTCACACTATTAGCATTTAATACTGAATAAAGCACATCAGGTGTACCTGAGGTGATCATTGTCATTTATCCTGTTGTTCATTTGTGAGAAATAGAAGCCGTTTCCAAAATATAAATTCCAGGTGCTGGTTAGGACAAAAGATCCTTTAAATATTCCTTCTATCGGGTGAATACAGTTTAAATCAGCCTTTAGGCTCGACAATCAGGCACACTGTTGATGTCGTCAATCTGTGCTACCATATTCATACCTAGTTCAACCACCGGGTATCAATTTTACATACTGCACATTTAAATTTGAGTCAAAAATGGCCTTAGTGTTATTAAAACTATAACACTTAAAAAAGCTACCATTATTTGTAGCAAAATTCAAAACACAAAATAATTTAACGTAATAGGACCGTGTTTCATTAGTATATTCCTGATATTTATTACTCTGTTCATTGTATTTCTGGAGGTGCAGTGGGTAGCACAATCGCCTCACAGCAAGAAGGTCGCTAGTTCGAGTCCCAGATGGGTCAGTTGGCATTACCCCACAATTCCAAAAACATGCGGTAAAGGTGAATTGGGTAAGCTAAATTGTCCGTAGTGAATGAGTGTGTATGGGTGTTCCCCAGTGATGGTTGAACCTGGAAGGGCATCCGCTATGTAAAACATATGCTGGATAAGTTGGTGGTTCATTCTGCTGTGGCGATCTCAGATTAATACAGGGACTAAGCCGAAAAGAAAATGAATGAATGTAAACAAAAATATAGTAAAAATATAATAAAATGGTAAATTCTCTGAATTTATACCATATTTACTTATTCATTAGTTTTCTTATTGGCTTAGTCTTTATTAACATGGGTTGTCACAGCGAAATGAACCGGCAACTGTTCCAGCTTTTTTTTACACAGCGAATGCCCTTCTGGCTGCAACCCATCACTGGGAAACACTCATTTTTTTTCAATGAATTTTTCTCAGTGTGTGCAATCTTCACGATAAATGAAACTTCTTTATTTAAAAAAAATAAATATCCTGTGAAATATATTTGAGCATTAAAATAAACAAATAGAATTAGTCAGCTTCTCTGAATTGATTTAAACAGAACAGTCAAACGTATATGTTTTAAGGCAATTATATCACAAGTAACAGGAAATGAAAGAACAAAATGTAAAGGACATGATAAGTAATTTAATTCCGGTAACTACTTTTTTTTAAATAACTAATTAAACCCATCACTGTTAACATAGGACAGTTATTTGATTTTTAAATAATATTATTACTATTTTATCACATTTAGGATCATATATTGTAAATGCAGCTTTAATGAAAAGACTTCTCTCAAAAATAGCCATCCCCAAACACCTGAATGTTAGTGTATATATAGCTTGTGACGTAACCATGACCTACTTTACCTTTACCTACTTCACAAGGTTAAAAACAGGTAAAGTAGAACAACCTTTACAGTAGTCCAGTCAAGTTGAATGTGCATCTACTAATCATCCTAACTTAAGACATATTATAAAATGTTACTAAACATACTTAACACATGAAACATGAAGAGTAAACCTTCAGCTAAATCGCACCTCTCATCAACAGTGGCATTCTGGGAAATCTGACCGCCATGTCACGGGCACCCTGCTTGCGTTCAGTCTGTTTCTCTCATCTAGCCAAATCTTTCTCTCTATCTCTCAGTATGAATGCTTTTGGACTTGATTCTGTTAAACGTCACAGGAAATAACAAGCACGCTAAAACCACCTTCCTGCAGACCTGACCACAGCTACAAATAGATCTGCACTAGCCTAAAAATGACCGACCTGCTGTAGCAATGCTTACTGGAAGAGAGAGAGAGAGAGAGAGAGAGAGAGAAAACAAATGAAAGAGAAAGAGAAGAACAATACGAAACGTCTTTACAAATGAAACCAAAAACCACTTCCTTGATGGCCCAGATATAGAAACGTTGAGCTTGACGTTACGCCCCGAATAGCTCAATTTGAACAAATTTGCTGACCTAACATTGCAAAGCCAATTGGCATTCCTGTTCAGAACAAGTCAAGAAACTGGAGTGCTTTTTTCTGAATGCAGATCATCCGGATCACACACTTAGTCTGCATGCATGTTCAAGAATAAATTCACACTAATGTGCACAAGCTATAACAGTGGTTTGTGTGTGTGTCTGAGAAAGAGCAAGGCTTGTGTGTGTGCCCTCTGTTTACACTGCCGAGTTGTTTGGTGCAGTGCTGATGCATGTGATCGCCACTGAGAGCTTTTACACTGGACCGCTCCAGATTTGACAAGAGCCGGGCACAGAACAATGGCCTTTGATTAGAGAAGGGGTCTGTCCTTCTATCTCTCCTCTAAAACTCTTCAAGTGGACCAGTGTTAAAGAAGGATGAGTCATCTGTTGCTCTCTCTCGCTAAGCTTCAGGCCTACATGAATGTGTAGACTGTCACTATCAGAAGCATAATCACTCTATCACTGTTCATGCACACAAACTCAGCACTTCTGACTCTTATGCTGGGATCACACAAGACTTTAAGTAGGGGCTGCACAATATATTGTTTCAACAACAATATTGCAATGTGTGCATATGCAATAGACCCTTTTTACTAGACACTGATGGTCATTAGCATTGTAAATCCTCAATTGTTTTATATGTTGATTTTTAAATTTGCATGTACATTTATAAAGCTATACATTATAAAAAGTATCGAGTTTGGTACCAGTTGGTACTGAAAATTCCCACTAACGTTTGAGTGTGTACTTAAATACCGCTGATTGGCCATTGTGTTCACATGCTCAACAGAAATGAGTGTGATTGGCCGTGAAGTTCATTGGTTCACAATTCTTCACAGCTGTACACGGACACTGGAGCAGTTCAAAGCTGTGTAGATCAGTCGATCCATCAGCTTTTCGTATGTCAGCTCCAGAGCTGGGTGTAACACGTTCCACAGTAACGTGTTACTGTTTTCTAATTACAGTTTTGGGGAATGCAGAAATGTAACGAATTCAATTCAATTCAATTCACCTTTATTTGTATAGCGCTTTTACAATGTAGATTGTGTCAAAGCAGCTTCACATAGAAGATTATAGAAATTGAAACAGTGTCAGTTCAGTTTTCAGTGTTTAAGTTCAGTTCAGTTTAGCTCAGTTCAGTGTGGTTACATTTTAAATTTATGTAATAAGATTACAGTTACTATAGTCAGTGTAATTGCGTTATGTTACAAATATAGTTTTAGAAGAAAAAAAGCTTCTTTTAAATGACATTTTCTGCTGCAACGTCAGCTAATAAGCATGTGCTTTTAAATTGCTGGAGAACGCGAGCTGAAATGGTTGCTGTCAAGAGTGTTTGCTTCTTCAAAAGGAAATACAGACACTACTTTGATTTCATTGAGCGTAAAAACTAAAATATTGCTGTGAAATGCAGTCCATGTCCAGTCTCTAAAGAACTTTCGACTACTTTTAACTCGACCAGCAACTTGTTCAAGCACTTGAATAGAAAGCATTCTAGGACAATACTCGTCACCAAGGAGGACATTGGTGCCCAAAAACACGGTGGTCCAACAAGAAGTTGAATTCTTGTGCAGAATAGGGAGTGAAGGTTTCTTCTTAATGTAAAGAGAAGTGTAGCTGCTTATGGGGCTGTTCACATATCTTATCTTTTGCACACGCGCATATTGAGAGCGCATATTGCTTGCGTGCATATTGGAACGCTCGCATTACACCAGTTGAAAACTGTGAGTCACATGACAAGAACTGACCGATCAGCTTCATACTTTGGAATATACACATTTAGGTAGACTAATTACCTCAGACAAACACAGAACACCCAAACACTGCAGTGCTTTTGCATACTATAGATGTCAGTGGTTACAGGTATCCAGTTTTCTTCTTTTGTGTTAAAAAATGTTAATATTTTGGAGCTCTTCGGAAAAATCTGCAGTTTATTTTGTATGTTTATAGGTACATTTTATATGTTTTAAAAGTGACTTCAAAGTAATGTAACTAGTAATCTGACTACTTTTTACATGAAGTAATTAGTAATGTAACCAGATTACATTTTTCCAGTAGTAGTCAGTAATTTGTAATCTATTACTTTTTAAAAGTAACTTACCCAACACTGATCAGCTCATAGATTGACCAGCTGATCTAAACTCCAGTGTCCATGTATCTGTGTTTGCACTTGGTGAACAGCGATGTAGAGTGGTAAACCTATGACCTTCACGGACAATCACAGTCATTTCTGTTTTCAACACAATGGCCAATCAGCGGTGTCTAAATTTGCGCTTAAATGTTAGCGGGAAATGGACATTTTTTTAATTTCTGTACCAAACTCAGTACTTTTGACAACCCTATTGTGTTATATCATCTTTAAGTCAACTTGCAACAAAATTGCTGAGTTTAGCCACAATGGAGTGAAAGTTTATCATTTACGTGTGTTTTTATGCAATGCAATGTCCAATATTGTGCACCCCTAATGTGACCCTTCACAATATTTTCACCTCATGCAGATTTTCACCTTGAGTTGAATATTTTGGAGCTTATAAATTACAAGTTTTGTATCAATATTGTTAAAGACATAACTATAGAGTAAATTTCAATGAAAGTTCAACTTTAGATTTCTGTGAAAACTGCACTACAACACTGTGAAACTGAAGAAAATTATGTGTAATACAAAAAAATTAGTACAGTAGTCATAATAAATTTGTGTAAATAACCAAATAGCAAAAGCGGCTCACAATATTATAGTGGTTTCTTGATACTGCTTGATATTGTGAAACTTTAGCTGGTATAGTAACTCTCCTGTCTTTTTAAAGTCGGCATCTACTGGTGTCAAAGCCAGTTCCTGGAGGGCCGCAGCTCTGCACAGTTTAGTTCCAACCCTGCTTCAACACACTTACCTGTAGGTTTCAAACAAGCTTCAAGGACTCAATTAGTTTGATAAGGTGTGTTTAATAAGGGTTGAAACCAAACTGTGCAGTGCTGCGGCCCTCCAGGAACTGGCTTTGACACCTGTGAATTAAACAAAGTGACAGTCTTTCCTTCACTTCTGAGATACAGTATCTATCTGAAGACAGGGTTGAGGTTAAATCTGTATGTTGACATTGTACATCATTCAAGCCGCCTTGATAAAGAAAAAATCTTAAAACCTTTCATAAAATAACATTTACGTTTAGTCATTTAGCAAATGCTTTTGTCCAAAGTGACATAATAGAAAATTTGGTGAATGAAACTGACAATTGTTATTTTCTTATTTAATACCACAAAACAGCATGTGTTATGAATTATTTATTCACGCACACTGCTCTTTTAAAAAATGATTGTGTCCTTGTAGTCTTTAATCAAAATGTCCCCTCTGCAATTACAATCTTTATCAAACCACAACAATCCAAAATATTCTCAATGACCAAAATCAAGTCCTACTCTGCATTTTTTTGGTTCAATCAGATAGACATCTCAGAAGAGAAGGAAAGACCATAACAATGTTTAATTCATGCCGACTTAAAAAAAAACAGGAGAATTACTACACCATCTAAAGTTTCACAATATCAAACAGTGTCATGATACCACTATAGTGTGGGCCGCTTTTGCTATTTACAGTTTACACAAAATCATTATGACCATTGTACTATTTTTAGTTTAAACATGTTTTTATTTCCTCAGTTTCACACAGTGTTGCAGTGCAGTTTTCACAGAAATCTGAAGTACAACTTTCATTGAAATTTACTGTAAAGCTATGTCCAGTGTTGGGGGTAACGTGTTATAAGTAACCCGCATTACGTAATAATATTATTTTGCCAAAGTAATGAGTAATACAACACTTTACTTTTAAAAATAAGTAATATTATTTTAGTTACTTTTTAAAAAAAATACAATGTTACTTTTTACCGTGCTTAATTGGCTTTTACAAATTATATTGCAGAATAAAAATGAACTTAGTC
The DNA here is from genome assembly GCF_903798145.1 of Danio aesculapii. Classification (NCBI taxonomy): domain Eukaryota; kingdom Metazoa; phylum Chordata; class Actinopteri; order Cypriniformes; family Danionidae; genus Danio; species Danio aesculapii. Next base: position 21,882,849 of record NC_079441.1, on the reverse strand, counting down.
ATGTTGAAACACACTCAATGAGAGAGCATGCTGCGAGGGAACAGACAATCGGCTCGCACTCATCATCATCATCATCAGGTCTCTTTTTTTCACAGCAGATGAGTCAGTGTACTGTTCTACTAACTGAATCTACTAACTGACTAACTGTTCTACTAACTGACATGGGTTTATTTCGAGTTAGAGGGGGTATTCGGTATGTTAAAAAGTAAGTAATTAAGTACTTACTAAAGACGCAAACCATTTCACGACAACTCTCGTTTAATTTAATGAACTGGCTTGATGGATTCACTTAGAAGATCCATTTAAAACAATCGATTCATTCGCAAATCGCCCGTTATAATTACAGTCAGAAACAGAATCAAAGGCAGGCCACAGACTTACATTTTTGCAATAGATCCTTGTTATTTGGAACTCATCGAAGAAAAGCAGTGGATTGTTGTTAAGTGTAGATTATGTGCAAGTAAAACTTTAAACAAACCAACAAAACTGGATGCAAAGTACTACACCCACACCCCAGATTAAGCTATGACTGACATCAGTTCACGGTCTCCAGGTAAAACAATTAATTCGACTAAACTAAAAAAATGATTATTGCTTTTATTGTTGAGGAGATGCAGCCTGTCTAACATTACTGTAGAAGCGACTGCGTTTTGTAATATAGTACAAATTTTTCTATTTTGGGAAACGATTAACACATTTTTTAAGGCCACAAGAAGAAATTTATTCAATGTATAAATCTCAAAGATTTATTTTGATTTAGGGATGTTTTTTTTTTATCATCTTTCTGTTCATCTTGTTATTAAACATTTTAAAGGTTTAAAATCAGTTTTTGCCATAATAAATTACTTCATGTTAATACTCTTGGGCTTTATTGCAGTCTTTGTCTTGGACAGTAAATTTACTTAACTAATAACACAAAACATACAAAAGTAGCAAATACATTAATTTACATGCTTTCATTAATCTGTATATACAGCCTGTAGAGCTCTGAGGTCCGTTCTTTGTACCTTGCTTAAGTGATCTAAGATGATTTTGCAGATCGTGGATCTTTTAATCTTGATAACTGATCTCTGGCTAATTTGGTTCTTCAAACAAGTTTGCGAATCAGACTAAATTGTCTGGAAGAACTGATCTGAGATCACTGCATGTGTTGTGAAGGACAGATCTATCGATCCTCGAAATCATAATCAGCAATGCAATGATTGGCTGATGGCATAGCAGCGTAATGACATCATCTGTTTAATATTCAATTATTCATGTAAGCAAAATTACTTCAAATTCATAGTAAACGGTTTGTTAAATATGATACGCAATAACTCTCCACATCTGTTGAGGGCCGCAGGCTTTACACTTTCATGTGTCAAGAGTATTTATCAATTTGTTTAGCTTTACATTTTAGATCGGATTTACTTTACTATAGTAGCCAAGGCCTATTCAAGTTTCTTAATCGGCGTAAGAGATTTAAATTTATTTTGCATCAAAAAAGCATTTTGATATCAGTAAAGGTGTCTGTAACTTTTGCAAAGCATCAAATCACCGGCATATTAGCTGTCAAAATGTGTGCATGATTGCATAAATTATTATTTCTTTATCAAAAACAAACAAACAAACAAACCAATTGTTTATGTCTATAACCTTCCAGAAATTGAACTACAGTTGGATCGGTACATTTAAATAGTACACATTTGTATAAAAAAAAAAAAAAAAAAATCATATTAATAAATGTTCTCTTGATCACCTTGGGGAGAACCACCCCGTTTTTGTACTTTTATTTACTATGTTTTATTTATATATTTTTAAACTTATATGTACATAAACATAAATATTATTAATTATTTAATATTAAACATCATTAATTATAAATTATAAATGTGTATATAAACCTTTTTTAAACTATTTTTCTTTTTTTCCCAAGTGTATATAATCTTAAGGTTACTACTGTAAGAAAATATCAGCATTTGTTACATATTTTCAGTTTTATCTTTGCTTGAAATGACCCGATCTAATCCTGTTTATATGAAATAAGTCTGCTCCCGAGCAAGTTTGAGCTACCAGAACTGTTGCTATGACAACAACTCTCAAATGAGTTTTGAAGAACGAAACAATCCTGGATCGTGTCAAATCGTCAATAACCAAATCCAGCTAATTGAGTAATCCACGTACAATGAACGGACCCCTAGGCTCAGAGAGTTCTCATATAATATAATTATATAATATAATTTTATTTTTTAAAGGAAATGAAGGTGTAGGTTATATAGGTGGTTGTTAAATGCAGAAAGACTCGATACAAATGGTGAAAAAACACCTGCAAGTTCTGAAAGAGATCAAACCTCTAAAGGTAAAGAAAAGTAATGCAAAAGTAACTCGAAAGTAATAAAAAGTAACTAAGTAACACCCTTAGTTACTATTTTGGGGGAGTAAATCAATATTGTAATGCATTACTTTCAAAAGCAACTTTCCCAACACTGGTTATGTCTATAATAGTAACAATTCAAAACTTCAGGAAAGTCCACTAAACTCACTGATGGAGATAATAGTGCAACTCACCTCACATTACATTTTGAATGTGCAATTTTTATTGGTTGATGCAGACATGTCAGGCAGACATTTTGTACTTTTAAATGTCTTTGCTGTTGCTTTATAAGACCCTGAACAATTTAATTCCGCCATTCAGACTCATTATTTTGCACTGCATCTCACATCCTGCATATTGTTCAAGGTGCTACCATGTGGAAAATACTATCACACTTCTGGTATTTTGAAGCAGGCATTACAAATCTACTGTAGCACTGGTAAAGCATGTTAACTCTGATTCATACTGTACTTTGCATGCTAATAACATCTGAGAAGTGATGTTTGAGCTACAGTCATATCTGACCTGGGATCAGCCTCCCTGCAAGCACATTACTCATACTGGGAAAACCATCTGGGTTCAACAATAGATCTGAAAGGAGAAAGACTGAAAAAGCTAAAATGTAAGTAACCATTTAACAGACAAAAAAAAACAACAACATCTGATTAAAAAATGAAGTTTGATGTCCTGACTGAATCAAACCTCTAGACGCTTCCTGTTTTGTGGAGTGTGTATCATGAATCAAAACACCCCGCTGCTATTTTTAGCTCCACAAAACATTGCTCTGAAACGGAGAGAGTGCGAAAAGAGGAAACACAAAAGTAGACTTCCTTCCTGCTTAGTTTTTTTTCATTTAAACTATGAAAAGAATAGACGAGAAAAAGTGAGTGGGCGTCAACGTGGCCTTCCATTTTGTCCTGACTAGAGATGCTGTTGCTGCTAAGCGTGTTCGTCATGATGACTGATGCGCTGTTATGACATCTGCTATCTGTCTTCATCAGCAAAGAAAAGAGATGGAAACTGACATACTCGTGCTATTATCAATCATACTAACAACCCAGCAGCTCAGTCTTCCTCTTTTTTTTTTTCATAGACACGTGTTATACATTACGACTGGGGTGATAAACTTCACTCATATGATGGAGGCTTTTCATTTTTATGACTAGACGTATGCTGATATTCACTAATTCAATATATCGTGATAATGAAGATGCTCAATGTTGATTTCAATAAACTGTGAATAACTATTTATTACTTGCACATTTGAGAATATTAGGATTGTATTTGCAGCGGTGGTCATAATGGTTCAAATGTGAACAATTTCACATAATCTGATATTTTGAAATTTTGCTAAAAAATCTGAGACTATTTATGGAGCTATTATGTCAACACTGTGCAATAAGGCTCCAATAAACTCACAATGAAAACTACAAAAGCTTTTTATTAATCTTACTTTATTAATTTTACATTAGTAAAAGCCTAGTAAAGCATTAAAATTGTAGTCGTAATCTGCTTACAAGTCGTAAATCATATAATCGAGATAATATCGAATATCGAATAATTTTAATGCATTAACTAAGGTGTTATCTGTTGTACACTGCCTGACAAAAGTCTTGTTGTCGATCCCACTTGTAGGAGCAACAAATAATAACTTGATTTCTAGTTGATCATTTGGAAAAGTGGCAGAAGGTAGGTTTTTTTTTTTTTGATGAATCATCTGTTGAACTGCATTTCAAGCATCACAAATACTGCAGAAGACCTATTGGAACCCGCATGGACCCAAGATTCTCACACAAACCTGTCAAGTTTGGCGAAGAAAAAAAATCATGGTTTTGGGTTACATTCAGAATGGGGGTGTGCGAGAGATCTGCAACGTCAACAGACTGAGGTATCAAGACATTTGTGCAGCCCGTTACATTTCGAACCACAGGAGAGGGCAAATTCTTCAGCAGGATAGCGCTCCTTCTCATACTTCAGCCTCCACAACAAAGTTCCTGAAAGCAAAGAAGGTCAATGTGCTCCAGGATTGGTCAGACCAGTCACAAGATATAAACATTGTTGAGCATGTCTGGGGTGAAATGGAGAAGGCATTGAAGATGAATCCAAAGAATCTTGATGAACTCTGGGAGTCCTGCAAGAACGCTTTTTTTGCCATTCCAGACGACTTTAATTATTTGAGTCATTGCAGAGATGTATGAATGCAGTCGTCCAAGCTCATGGAAGTCATACACAATATGATTAAATCCTAATTAAATAATTAAAAATCAAGGCATGATCATATTTTATTTTGGTAAGATAATCGTAATCTAGAGGCCTAGAAGTCAAGTTATTATTTGTTGCTCCTAAAACTCGGATAGGCGACAAGACTTTTGTCAGGAAGTGTACTTTATAATTATTTTGCAACTTAAATAGGGTGAAACCTTTGTTTACTCCGAATGTATTTATAAAAAGGTAATACAAGTATTTTTTGCTATTATACTTAGTAAAGTCATGATAATTCAGTAAAAATATTATTGCTGCCTTAAATTTTTTTTAGTTGAATCAAATTCAGTTTTCTAGTCATCTCAACTTGCATCACTCAATCTGACTAAAATATTAAGTTAGACTTTGTATAGATGAATAAGTTCCAACCTGAACTTATTAAAATAAGTTAAAGCAACATAGATTTTTTTACAGCGTACCATGATAAATGCTCATTAATTGCAACGATACAATTTGGCACCAGCAGAAGCCTATTTCTGACCACAAAAATGGCAAAAAACAAGCTGCATAAAGGAACAAAATGGCAGCCAATCAAAATGTACATGTCTTATATAAAGAAATGTGATTAAAACCAATAGATTTCCAGAAACCAAACAACTGGCATATCACAAACAGATAAATTTGGGAGATTTGATTTATCGCTTGGCACTTTAGCAAACCCAGTTAGCGTGCAAAATAGATGCTCAATCATTTGCGTATGCTTTGTTCCCTAGGGTGACTGTGACAATTGGAAATGCTCTAAAAAATCTACCTGCTGCATCTGTGCACCTCTGTGCCGCTCGATCACTTGTCCTCTGCTCTTTCCGCCACCTGTCTCTCTTATACACATGCTCTCATATTGTGAGAAAGAGAGAGCTCATTATGACAGGCTTTTCTCTGGAGGATAAAAGACTGCTAGTGTGTGTGTGTGAGTGTGGATCACTTATCAGGCCAGCAGAGTGAAAACAACACGACAAGACAACGAGGGAGAAAAATGCTATGGAACAAAATAAATGCTACCTATGTACGCCACTTAGAGCTCATTATAAGAAAGAATAAATATTAAGATGGAAGGTAGCCTTATGGAGGATGATGCAGATTTTAAAAACGTTAAAATGATTACATGAAAACTAGTTAATGGCAAAAACAACATTATTTATTGCACAAAGTGACTAGTTACTTAAAGTGAGTGAACCAATTGCCTTAAAAGCAACAAGTTGACTACTTAAAAACAATGTAAGTAAGCCCATTGCAACTTAGAACTTTTAAGTTCATAATTATGCAAATCTTACTAATATTTAAATAAAATAAAGTCAATTATTAGCTTTTTACAGTGTAGTAGTTTGATTCCTGAAATAATGACTCTTTTGAATCAGTACTTTCATGTGAATCAAAGTTTTACAGCCTTATCATTCTACCAATATTATGAATTTATTGGAGAATCAAAAGCAGCAGGAGCAGTGTAGACTATTCGATTTCTTAACAAATGACTCTTATGAACTGATTCTTTATTGTGAATCAAAAACATATAATGTTATTAGTTAAGAATAATTGTTAAAGCGATAACTATTATGAGCCGAATCATTTCAGAAACATAAAGGTTAACCACTGCAGTACAAATGATTCCTGAACAAATCACATCTATGAACTGAATCTTTATAGTGAAAAATAAACATCATAGCGATTCATAAATAACAAACAAATTAATGACTCAAGACAGTTCCTTTTAGTGAAACAAGACCCTTGTTTCAGTGGAGTTAGATTCCTGACAAGAATGACTCCTTTGTCATTTCTTTTCACAGCCTCGGTGTAGACCAACTCATTCAGAAACTCACTTTTTAAACTGCATCTTTTTTTATAAATCAGGAAATGTACAATAGCAGAGTCTGATTTCAAAGGACTGTGACCTTTTTTTTCAGCAATATGCGTCATTAAGGATGTCTCTTTTCAAAAACGTAACCATTACACAACCGACTGTTCACTGTTCGTTTTTTTGTAAGATGTAAATTACTGCAATTTCTTTCTTATTTTGGAATGTGAAGGTTACGTTTCTGAACCGAGGCAGCCTTAATGATGTATGCAACCGATAAATGTGACCTACGGAAAGCTCAGCATGTGAGCTTATCCTTTTAAGTGACCCAGTATCACACTACAGCATAACCAGTGTAGTAAAATTCCTGAAAATAATTATTCTTGAGAGAGTTTGTTTTAATGAATCAAAAACATACATCATAGGCTGTACAGTCAAACCAATTCATGAGTAAATAACTGCTATGAACTCTTGTTTTCTGTGAATTAAAACCATACCTGACCAGTGCATCAGGTTGCTGAAAAGAATGACTGTTATGAGAATGAATGAAACATTAGAATTTGCTTATGGTATACAGTATATAGTGCTCAGCATCGAGTACACTTCATTTTGAATATAATATTTTTTTATATCCATTTATTTGCATTTAAGCAAAAAAAAATATTTATTGAACAGATATATTTATTAAAATAATACTTTAGTCACCAAACATATTTATAAACTGAAAGATAATCCAATTAAATTCAACCAAAATATTGCTAAAAACATTACAAACAACAAAATTTCAAAAATTAAATCTGTGTTTTTGCTTCTCTTGAATTTTCTTCTTTTTAAAATATGTATTTAATCTTTTTCTATAACATATAAATTTGGGTGTAGTTTTTGGATCGTTTTTGGATTGTTATATGGTCAATTATTTTGTTAGATTAGCTCCAGTGTACTTAACCAACTAATATAGCCAACTACGGTTGCACGTTCAGTCATTTCAAACATAATTAGTTGATTTGGAGTTTCCCAAAGCTATCGTTTCAACGAACATTTGCAAGCTGCGTTCGTTTGCAAGTACACCTCTATAGCTGTAGTTATTTCCTAGCTGTGTTCAATTCCCAGTTAACCTCCCTATGCCCTATTCCTTTTAAACATTCCAACATCCACTATGAACGATTAAATAAAAAAACCTTCAAGAATAATGTCATTCGCTTTCAAAGTTTTTCTACGGGTCAGTTTTAACTAACATAAGATTAATAATTACGCTCCCTTCGTAGTGCACTCCAAAATAATTTTGAACACCGCCTTGACTCATATCAAAATTTAGAAGCGGAAATATCCAAAGCTTCTGAAAATAAAAAATACAGAATACGTAACATGTTTTCAATGAATAGTAGTCTATTTTAAAAAAATAAATCTGTACTGTATATGAAACATGAACATTTCTGCAGGGGATTTGAGTGTGTCAAAGTTGTAAAAGTAGAGTTTTCAAATAAATTATTATAAAAAAGCCTACTTAATAATAACAACATTGATAATGATAATATTTTTTAATCTAAATGTAATGTATGGTGGCAAATAAATAAAATTAGTAATAATAAGCAATTATAAGGCATAAAACAACGATTAGCCTACATGTTAGCTATTGTAAGTGGTTTTATATTTTAGAATAGAATATAGTCCATAAATTTGTAAACGAAATGTGTCGTTTACATTAATACGAAAAACGACTGCATGCTTTTACCAAAACTAATATTGTATTTAAATAATGTGTATGCATGTAGCAATAATTTGTACAAAACAAAACAAAGATTTATAAGTTAATGCGAAGATTCTCTAAAGATGTTGTTACTTCACCCCTTTAAGCATCATCATAGACATTTTACATTATAAGTAACATAGTTCAAACTACGCATCTGCGACAGAGCAACTACAGTTTTGGGAAACACTTGTCACTACATCGCTCTTTTTCCAAACGATGCATCGTACCATGGTAGTTCAGCTACAAGTTATGTCGTTGTTTGGGAAATGCATCTCAGGTCAGGTATGCTGTGGCCAATAAGGGGACTGAATGTATGCTTCTAAAAATACTTTTTTGACATTAAAACATCATCATTATAAAGTCGATGTAAACATTTTCCACATTTTTTAACAATAGAATAGCATTTTGTATTACTTCATTTTCTTACAACTGCTAAAATCGAACTTTTCAGGGGAACCGTCAAAGAACTGAAATTATTAAGAGGAAAAAGACCTGGAACCCTTGCCTATTTGTAGATCTATTAGTTTCTTTAGCTTTAAAACTTTGTATTACTATTCCTTAAAACAGCTGCTCTGTTTCTAAACACACAAACATTGCCTCTATCTTGTCTTCTCCATCACACACACACACACAGACACATTCTGACAGCTAGTCCTGTTATTTAAATGCTCTGCAGTCTTTCTGTCCCCTCGGCACCTTCTGGACAAACCAGAGATCCTTCAGGCCTCTGTCTCTCCCTTTCACAGTCTCCCAATCTCTCTCTCTCTCTCTCTCTCCCATCTTCTCCCTCTCTCCGCTCCATTGCCTTAATGGACTGTCAAGGCAATGATGGACGATGCTTTTCTAATTAGGTTTTCAAGTTTAACCCAGAAAGAAAGAGAGAGGGAGAGACAGAGAGAGAGAGAGAGAAAGTGAAGATGAAAAGAGGACGAAAGACATAAAAGCGAGAGAATGAGAAAGAGAGATAAATGAGACAAGTACTACAAGGTGAACGTGAAAAGGAAAACAAATAATGACGAATGATCCGAGGAAAAGAATCAAGGTCTTTAGAGTTATGGCTCAGATCATACAAAAATCATAATTTCTTCTTTAAGTTTGTTTATGCATCCTCATGTCATTACAAATACACCAACACAGGCTCATTCTAAAAAAACGTAATCCTATGGATGTATCTGGAGACCGCGAATTATGTAGCCGGAGGTACGTATGGCTGCATTTTATTTATTTTTTTAAACGAATGCTACGGGGCGGTGTGACGCAGTTCCTCTTCGCTCTTACCGGCTGACCGCTAATCTCCGTGTGGAGGGCTTTCCCGCTGCAACCAGTTTGTCCAGTTAGCTCGTTGTGCACGTCTGCGAACTTGAGACGCAGAGAGGAGTTGACCACGACGACGACGGGGTTCGAGTCCGGGGAAGAGCAGTTCCAGAAATCAGGTAAGACAAAACAGAAGCTAAAAAATAAAATGAACAAGTGAATAACAGGGTGAGAATGTGGTAAAATCCGAAAATGTGTTAAAATCAGACGAGGGCTTTTCTTTTTCTGGACGGCTTTTGTAAATCGTTGGTTGGGTTTAGGGAAGTAAGTGGGTGGGTGGGTCAATCGATTAAATTGGTTGGGTTTAGGGAAGGAGGAGGGTGGGTCTGTCGATTGGTCGGCCAGCCATTGGTCAGTCATCCAGTCATTCAGTCAGTCATACAGACAGTCGGTTGACAGCGGCCTCTGGTGGGTTTACGCAAGAACAGCGAGTGCAAACGGCACTCACGAGAGAAATTTGAGATATGAAAAAGCACACACAGCGGCCTCTCGTGGATTCGCGAAAATGAAAACTGCAATAATACGTACATACCGGGACGTATTTCGTGGTCTCCAGAAATGTCCATGGGACTACGTTTTCAGAATGAGCCTGGGTAGCAGCACACACAGTATGCTGTTATTATGTTTGCTGAACACATTTTCCAAAAACACTTACACACAGCCCTTGCTAGTTCATAGAAAACATAAGTTTACGAAGTTTACGAGGAACAGACACAAAATATTTCATAGGTTTCAACAAAGGGATGTGCAACACAAAAAAAATGAAATCACAATACATTTCCATATGATATACCAGCCTGATCTCACGAGGAAACGTAACTATTTTACATTTTGTTAGTTTAGTGGTTACTTCGTAATTCAGTGATACGAAAACATACGTTTTTAAAAAGGAGGCGTGGGACCTACCACGCCTCTAAACCAGTGTTGCCAGATTGGGCGATTTTGAATTTAAGTGTGCGGGTAAAAATTGGCATAGGCGGGTTGACAAAATTTGGGCGGTTTTGAAACATAAATTTTATATGCAACTTATTTAACAAAACATAACTGTGTGCTCCTACTCCATTCAGTTAGTAGTGGCCAGCGCATCTCGCAAATCTGACTCCTCTTCGCAGTGTGTGGGTGAGAAGGGGGCAGTGTTTCGATGTGATCCAGTTATGTTGTGGTTCTGTGACTGCTGGTGTTGGATAAAAAAATATGACAGTTAAAGAAACTAGATTAATTTAGATTTACATAAATTAAAATTAAATAAAATATTGTTTTAATATTTTTGAGTGTTTTTGTGTGAGTTTTGAACAACTTTTGGGCTGGAAAAAGTCAGCTATATCTGGCAACACTGCCTTAAATTCAACCATCATTGGAGATAAGCAAAGCTTACCTAATTGTACAAATGAGATCATAAGAACTCATACGAATTAGCCACTAAATCAAAAAGTTACAAATTACTGTAAAATTGTGTTGGATATACATATTAATGATAATTAGACAATATTTTGATAAGTAGGTTTTTGTGCTGGCTGCTTTAAAACAGTCGTGGGGGAAATAAACATGACAAGCAATTATTAACCAAAGTAATAAGCTTCAAACTTGAAAGCTTTTCTTAATGCGTGACTCATTGAATAATTCATTCAAATGATTTGTTCAAAACAGCTGATTCATTCAGTAGCAAGTGACTGTCTTCGTGAATGGACCGCTGAATGAGTGTCTCAATCGATATTCTGCTCAGGCTTTGATTGGAACCATTTTCAATGACAAAACAGAAAAGTGAATAATGTATTTACTGTGTTATTGTGTATTTTCTGTGTTATTATGTATTTACTGTGTTATTATGCAATTTACTGTGTTATTGTGTAATTACTGCGTTTATATATCAGCATTAGCTTCTAATAAGCTTCATCATGCAGTGAATGCTTTTGGACTCTGAAGACATGTCCTGTTTTTTTTTACTTGATAATGTTGTACACAGTTAAAATGACATTATTATCATCACAAATTATAAATTTTCCCCCCAGTTCATGCAAAAATATCTATATGCATCTTGTGTTACCTTCGAATACTTGTCGTCAATCCTATTTGAGTCCCTTGATCCTATTCTCTATCATTGTCCTTTGCAACCATGTATAGTAGTCTGTCTTTCTCAATAGAATGCACTGGGACAGAACATCAATACAAACAGGGTTTAAAGTCTCCTGGTGAATATGTTGAGTGACAGACACACAGGCTGTCTTTGCTTCTAACGACTTTTTACTTATTAAAGACAATTGACTTATAGGTCAACCCATACAACACAATGCAGTGTTAATTATAAAAAAACAAGACTTTCTTTTATCATAATGTGATTATGACATCCTGCCTTTGTACCCCTAAAGCTAAAAGGCCATTTTAGACAAGATAAGTGGAGCAAAGCTGGTTAGATATTTCTTGAATAGCTTTCAGTTACTCAGACATATTTGACGTAGTTTAACAGGTGATGGCAGAGGAGTTAACTATAAAATCTCTCCATGCCAAAACCATTAAATAGCCATTAGTGGTGGGTTGAGGTTAAACTCACTGTGGGTAAGCCTCAATCCAAACATAAGGTCACCTTCTGGAAAACCCAACAAAGGAGGGGGATATGCAGTGTCATTCCTGCAGTAGACATATGACACAATCCACTTCCTCATGTTATTCTATAGTCGTTATACACACACACGCACACACACACCATGACCCTTGACCTCCTCAGCCCGAATACAGTTGATCTTCAGTGTCATCTACACGACTGTTCAAACAGAAACACCCAGGAGCCCATTAAACCACTCAAACAACACATGGTCTTCTCAAAAAACACCTGAGACCTTTTAGTCTTCATAGAGGAAGTTACTAACTGTACATCTACTAAAACATTAAGCAAATATTGAGTTGTGGCACTGTGCTTGTGACTAGATATAGATGCCAAAGTTGCGGCTGAAAATAAAATGCTTAAATAAAGATTTAAGATATACAAAAACTCATATACTTTCTGTATGAGGGGAAACGGTCCTGCTCTCTAAATAATAGAGCCTATTTTATAGCATGTGAAAAACAGTACTTGAGTAGCACATGAACTTCTACAGGATTATTCATTTATATAAATAGCCTGTTAAAGTTTTACTTTATTTACAGACATTATTTGCAGATTAAAGACATTCAATTATACCACAAAATTAGAGCTGCTCAATATTGGAAAAATCTGCTATTGCAATATTTTATTTTTATGCAATAAATGTAAATAAATATCTGAATATAGTTTCACAAGATGGCTTGAATAGCACTATTTGATGTTTTCTGGGGAGTCTAACAGTATTCAGGTACAAAAACTGAATAATCACAATGCAAAATATGCTTTTCTTACTTTGCTTTGTCTTGCTTCCAAATATCTTAAAATTCTTAGATCAAGTAACATATTGTTTTGTATTCAACTTCAGAAGAAAGAAATCAAGAAATTTTCTGCCAATTTATCTGCCAGTAGGCTAAGTATAATAATCTTGTTTTCGCTTTGAAATTTAGATATTTACACTATATACAAAACAAAAAATCTAAGTGACTGCATAAATCGTATAAATTCCATATAAATACAGTAATTAAATACAATTCTGTAGCTCCTGGTCAACTATAATTCAGATTCAGCATTGTATATCTTGTGATGTGACCACTGCGGATGTGCACATATCGATCAATGCTGAAACAATATATTGTACTGTGCAGCCCTAGTTGAATAATCTCACAAATAATCTCAGTTATATTAACATAAACCAATTGTAAAGCCTCTCAGCTTCCATAACAAATATAGCCTCTGATTTGCATTCTGCTGAGAGTACACAAAGAACATGACATCAAAACTAATCTAAATGTTAAAAAATGGCATGAGCATGAACAATTAAATAACCAATACCAGCCGCACTGTAAAACGGCAGAAAAACAAAAAACGTCATAAACTAATTTCGAGAGGGACACGTGAAATAATTGATCGCGGCTGGTCCATAATCATTAGCAAGCCAATCGGATTATTCCAAACTCAACATAAATATCTAGTGTAATTTTATCTTCGTTTTTTGAAGAAGACCCCCATCCACCCCATCTCCCTCCACCTCTTTTCTTGATTAATCCAGGATTGGGCGACATGGCGGCTCAGTAGATGGCACTGTTGCCTCACAGCAAGAAGGTCACTGATTCGAGTCCCAACTGGGCTAGTTGGCATTTCTGTGCAAAGTTTGCATGTTCTCCTCTTGTTGACGTGGGTTTATCTCGAGTACTACAGTTTCCTCCTACAATCCAAAGACATGCGACATACTGTAAATGAATTAAATAAACCAATAGGAACAGTATACGAAAACTTAAGTACTGAGCTTCACCGCGTGGGTATGCGCTGGTGTGGTTGGCGGTCTATTCCTATTCATATTCATATTATGGGCTGCTCCTGATGATTAAGGAATTGGCTGAACGAATTCGGGAAGCTCTCAAGAACTACCTGATCTTGTATCCCCTTACATGCGCATTGACCAGGCGGGAGCCTTGGGCTCAATTATCTCCGAGCTCAGGGTTCTCTCTCGGGACAGCATGCCAAACCTGCTAATATTATCAAGCAATATCTAAGTGTGAACTCTTGAACTGTTAAATACTCAACCTCATGTTGTTCCAATCCCATGAGACCTTGTTTGGAACACAAATGAAGATATTTCAGATTAAATCTGACCACTCCCTCATCCTCCATAGACTTACCTGAACGGTCCAAAGAGTCCACAAAATAATTCCATGTGAATTCAGTGGTTTAAACTTTTAATCTTAAGTTTAACTTTTAATCTTAAGTTTTCACTTTTGTGTAAAACTGTAAAAACAACTTTGTTCACCAATATATTCTCTTTTTTATCAGGCAGTTGTAGACATTTCAAGGTTTGCATGTTTTCCTGCTGTATAAAGTCATTTTTTTTTATTTTTGGTGCACAAAATTGTTCTTGGAGCTTTGTATGATTACAGTTGAACCAGTCACCGGTTAAAGCCACATGGAATGTTTTGACATTAGCCTCTTTTTGTGTGAACAGGCCCTTATTGAAAATACCGGTAAATTCATTCCGGCAATTTTCCGGAAAGAGAAGTTGTAACATTACCAGTAATTTGCCGGAATGCTGCTCTGTGTGAACGCAGAAGAAAAATTGCTGGAAAGAGCTGACGTGAGACATGTACTGTTTATGAAAATAAAAGCCTTTGAATATTTTTCTCCAGACACATTTAGCTTCTAGATGTTAGTCAGATAACGTTTATGTTCCTTCTTAATGCCAACTGTTTAAAAAATTATTGATAAAATGCTTATGATAAGCTGTTGTTTGTTTACCTTCAAGCACTGCTTCCTTCAGTTGCTTAATGCACACACACATATTATGTATATCTCGACATGCGAATGTGTTCCTCCACATCAAAGTTGTTCACAATACTTATCCATCCACAGTGCTTGTAATGTTGTCAAATGTTTACAAATACAAGTGCAGCCATTTAGAGCTCATTTCTGGTTAATGATGTCAGAATTTACCGGTATTTTGGAATGGATGTGTGAATGGTCTTTTCCGGAAAAGTTCTGTAACGTCCTCGCCTGTGTGAACAATGCTTTTTTTGAATTTATTGGTGAAGTCGTTCCGGAAATTTTCCGGACATTTACCGGCATCACTGTGTGAAAGGAGCTAATGTTTTAGGTATATTTTATAGACTTTAGGGACCCTCGTTGTCTATGGAAGATGAGGAAGCTCTCCGATTTCACCTAAAATATCTTAATTTGTTTTCTGTAGATGGACAAAAAAAGTCTCAGGGGATTGAAATGACAAGAGAGTGAGTAAAATGAGTCTTTATTTTTGAGTGAACTTATCCTTTAAATTGTTAATCAATCAACCAATCATATTTTATGTTATTTGGATTTACCATGGATAGTTCAAGTCAAATAATGATAAACAACATCAACAGTCAAAAGCTATATTTACTGTACTCATTTCCTCAATGTCACACCCACCTTTACTGTGAAAGTACTCTTCACTTCTCTTTTTTTCGTCCTCCTAACCAAGCTTTCTATTTTATTTACTAGAATGTTATTTTTAAAGTGTTGTTTTGCTTAGTCCTGGACTAAACTTTCATTTCCTGCACCTTAACTCATCCTCGAGTGATTCCAAAACAATTTTGATTTACTTTCTTCTGATGGAGACAAAAGAAGATATTTTTAAAAAAGCTGAAAACCTGTAACCATTGATTTTCATGTTAGGAAAACAAATACTGTGGAAGTCGGTGGTTACAGGTTGAAATATCTACTTTTGTGTTAAGCAGAAGAAAGAAGGTTTGAAATAAGTGAAAGGTGAGTAAATGATGACAGAATTTTTCTTTTTGAGTGAACTATCTCTTTAAAAGTAAGCATCTCTCAGATTTGTGAATAAAATGGTGTCGCTTTTATATCAGACCTCTTTCATTACAACACAAAACAGTAAACAGGGAGCAATGTCATTTTCCTATAAGTGTAGGTTGATACCAGTTATTTCCTAATAGTTATTTCCCGTAGTGGGGTCACATCCTAGCTTGCTCGCTCCACTACCTTAAGGAAAAATGGCTAATTAGTTGTCAAGGATTCTCCTCTTTCTCCATTTAAACTTCAGCTGAAGTGTAAAATTCTGCCTCACGGTGAAATAGACACATTCCAAGTCTCTCAGTTGACACAAAAATATACACAACAACACACTTGCTTTTCCTTCTTACCTGCCTTTTAATATGCACACAAAATTAATGAGGGCAGTAACAAAAAGAGCAGATAGAGAGAAGAGAGAGAGAGAGAGAGAGAGAGAGAGAGAGAGAGAGAGAGGAGAGAGGAGAGAGAGAGAGAGAGAGAGAGAGAATAAGAGGAATAGAGGCTTATGTAATTCTTTACCCCTTGGAGAGGTAGAAGGAGAATAGGACCATCCAACACAGAGAGTGTATTGACACTTCCCACTGATAAATAAGACCCTGAGAGGAAACCTGTTACGGAATATATGTACACACATCACTGTTACTCGCTCCTTTTTCCTAATACACAAACACAAATAAAAGATCTCTGCATACTCATTCATCTTCCTATACAAAATAGAGCACTGGAGGAAACCCACGCCAACACGGGGAGAACATGCAAAACTCCACACAGAATGTCAACTGGCTATGGCCAGGACTCGAACCAGTAACCTTCTTTCTGTGAGGTGACAGTGCTAACCACTGAGCCACTGTGCTGCCATCATAAGGATTTCAGTCTATGTGAAATATACTATATAGTCAAATATTTTGAGTTCATTTGCTTACATTAGGAAATGTATTTCGACTATTTTGGATTGCTTAGTATTTGGTTTAATTTGTCTCTACAAATTCAGAATTATGGGTTTGGAAATGAACTGATGTTTCAATGAACACTGTTATATTGTGACTGGGGGATGAAATGTTTTGTGACCCTGACCATGATCCAATTTATATATTTAGCCAATGTTAATAAGTGAATTGTGTTTGCTGTGACTTATTTGAATATATTTATCACTTTCATTGGAATGTATATGTGATAGACAATTGTGTATTCACAATATTCATGTTTGTTTCGTTATTAATGTATTTATTTATTTATATATAGTCAAAAGTCATTTATTATCACTACTAATGACTGTGTTTGCAACAAAATAACATCAGCAGTTGAGAAAGCTTGCGCTTTGGATTACCATGGCGATACTCGTTGTGTTTATCTCAGATTCTACTATGCTGCGCCTGGGGAAAGACACTGAAGTCTCAATGTGATTTTGTTTCTCCTGATAATTCAGGTATGTCTCATTAAAAAGTCAATATGTTTATTATAATTCATGTAAAAACATGCGAGTACACATTTCCTATGTGTTTTAAAGTGAATAGCTTTTTTACAGTAGAGTGATTCATATGAAAGTACTAGTAAAATGACAGTTGGTCTTAGTTATGTTTGTTATAACTGACTCCCCAGTAAATAATATGTATTTACTCAGTATGTGATAATTGAACAGAAAATGACTTATTGTATATATATTGGTTGTATATTTGCTAATGTATATAGTTTATGAGAGTAGAGAGTAACATTGGGAATTGGTGTCAAGTGTAACTGTTACAATTTAAATGATACAAACACCAGACGCATGATTGTTCTGTGAGCTTAGTAGTTTTATGGTAAAAGGTTATAAACAGAGGTATTTACAGAGAGAGAGAAAGGAAAAAGATGGTTGACAAAGAATTTAAAGTGTATTCTGTATCATACTGATAAATATACAGAAGGTATACTATTTATATGTGTAAATGATAAGAGAGTACAGTGTATAAGTATTTGAAGAATTCATTGTGGTAAAAAAAGAGAAAAACAAAGAGAACAAAACTGAATGTTTGATTCATTGAAACATGATTTGTAAGGATATATTTGCATTACATTATTTGTGAGGATATGTTTGCTGTAATATGACTGTTAATAAACAGATGCTACTATGCTGCGCCTGGGAATGACACTGAAGTCTCAATGTGATTTTGTTTCTCCTGATAATTCAGGCACTTTCAATCTGCCTACAAGTTCCACTGCTGGGACCCGTAACATATACGTATTGAACTGTCATTGTCTTAATGTATTTTACAAAATTGCCCTTTTTTTTGTCATTCAATTTTTTTACTATTTTTTTATTACTATTATTATAATTTATTTATTTTGCATACGTGTATTTATTTTTTACGGCTGTCGAGGATAGGGTTGGTGTCCTTTGGTTGGAGTTTGGTTACTATTACAGTATGTATCACATTTTTTCTTCATGTTTTGAACTAAATAGAATTTATCTGTAAAAAAAAAAAATGTAAAAATATTTAGCCAATGAGTTTACAGTATGATAGAGTACCAATATGATACTCCCCCCCCTAGTGCTACGGATTTAATAAAGTTCACATTAAAGTTATAGGAATCATTTCAGTGTGCTATTAAATACATCAATAAGAAAAAAATGCCAACTTGTTCTTTACAGATTTATTATCATTTTATAAAATAAACAAACTACCTTAGTACCTCATCTTAGTGTCGGATTATAGTAAAACTACCCGTAGTGTAACGCACTAAACATGAAGGCCAGCATCGCTGCTGTGTTGAATTACCAAATACAAAGCAGTTTCAGATTGCCTTGATCGGCCTTCAATATTGAAGTTTGAGATCAGTTTGGGACAACCATAATTTTGAATATTCAAAGCTAAAACGATATGACGTAGATATGTCCAAATAAGAATTGAGGGAGAATTTACTGCCATTACATAATCCATAAAACTGTTATCAAGATATGAGAACTGTAATATGTAATATAATTTTTTTTATGTAAAAGTGCATTTTTGTAGTCTGATTGTCTTGTAGATTACACATAATTAGTCATTACCATATTATTATAAAATATTTGAAAAAAAAGTACAGACTATTTCTTGTGTGATAAATACAATATATATATAAATAAAATTAATATATTAAATAAATTTTGTAATTAATAAAAAATTAAGAATCTAAAAATACTATGAACAGTGATATAGTTATTATTTTTATTGATAATAATTATAAATAAATGAATAGCCAATGGAAACAACCATTCAAACATTTTGTAATCAGATTATGAAATCCTCATTATACATAATCAATTATTACCACAATAATTTAAATAAAATATATCGATAAATAAACCTTTAAAAAAATTATATATTATTAAAAAGTAAGAAGCAAAAACATTTTAGGTCAATATTTTAGCTATATTTATTATTATTTATTTAATGTTTTGTTAATAACAATAATAATAATAATAACAGAAGCCAACTGAAAACGCATCTAAACAATTGCTCAAAATTGAAAATAGTGTTTTTAAGCCTGTACTGAACAAAAAAACTATTTTTGTTATTTATTTTTTATATATATTTTTGTTATATACAATTTTTGTATATTTTAAAATGTCATTTATTCCTATAATGTCAAAGCTAAGATGCTGAAAAAAACATTAAAGGTGATCATCAAAATGCCACATAAGGAGTAACTACCTAAGACATACAGCAAGCTGTTAACAAGATTTCGACACACTTCAGTGTTAGCGTGCACATGCCAACAACCGGTAATAAATGAACTCAGTCAGGCCTGAAACAACATGTCACACACTTCACGATGCTTAGCAGGGTTTAACGCATATGCTAAACAAGGGGAAGTCACTAATGAGCAGAAGAAAGATGCAAATGGTGTTTGCTGACACCAATCTCGGCAGACACCACAAACACACAATTACTTTTCATCAGACACGTACTGTATTGAATGTCAAATTCGGCTAAGCAGCATTAGCCTGTCATTAGTCTCAGCATTGATGACCCTACAGCAAAGCATCCGCAGACTGTTTATTGACTGCCGGATGCATATCGCACATAAAAATAGCACAGAAATCTATTTAAAGTGTGATTGGCTGGCTTTACACCACATCTGGGTGGTAAGTTGCACACAGTGGTGTGATTAATGCTTTATTCATGAGCGTTTAACAGGAATTTGTGGTTTATTACAGATTAAACATGCCCAGACAATAGATATCATAAACAGAAAATGGACTGGTAGTTTAATCTAGAAACAAACTAAAAGTGCTTCAGGGAGTAATTAATGCATTATAAATAAATAAAAAGTTGTACTTAACGAAGGTATTGAAGGCAACTTGCTGCACAGCTTTCTTTGAGTTGACTCAACTATTAACTAAAGTACACTCAAAAAAATATGTTTCTTGCTTGTCAAACTACTTATGCCAAAATGAGTTAAAACAACACAAATCTTGAGATTCTTTTGGACAACTAAATTTTTTAAGTTAACAATCAATTTGTGTTGGGACACACATGACTGAATTGTGTGGAACTCTGATTTTTTTTACAAATGTAACTGTAGTTGACTCGATTAAAGTTGAGTCAACTGATAAAAAAACTGTAGAAGCAAGTACAAATGTTAAGATGAAGTCCATATATTAGATTTTTTTGTGATAAATTGTGTGGGTGGTATTCGCACAAAAAGTTGTGTGGACAACTTGTGATTAAAAATGTATATACTTATAAAATTATAAATCGCCAACGACCAATAGGCGAAATCATTTATCCAAAAGAAAATGAATGAACAAATGCACATCATATTGGCTACCAGCCATAGATGTAAGACACAAATAATGTTTTTCAATTCAGTCATGTCCAGCGGCCGTCATCCTTGAACCAATCTCCATCATTGTAAGCTGCTTGTTTTTCTGTCTGTTCCATTGCTCCATTGCGTTTGTTATATATATATATATATATATATATATATATATATATATATATATATATATATATATATAGTGTTGCCAAATTTTACTTGGTGATTAAATGCACTAGTAATTTTAGATTTTAACATTTATTAGATTATATATTTTTAAATGATCAAAACGATCAAAATAGTCAGCATTAAGTGCTAGCGAAGCAGTTAGACATTGTGTGACAAAATGAAAATATTAACTTAATTAGCATC
>NC_079441.1:21857152-21860368 GCF_903798145.1 Danio aesculapii | reverse complement strand
ATATATATATATAATATATTATATATATATATATATATATATAGATATATACAAAAGATTCAGCATTAAGTGCTAGCGAAGCAGTTGTAGACATTGTGTGACAAAATGAAAATATTAACTTTAATGGCATCTGTGTAATTGCCCGATTCAATTAGTTCAGCTTCACTGACTTGCTGATACTAATATTCTGCTAATTTCATCAGCCAGCACAGGCAAGATAAAACATGGAGTGACATGTGCTGATCTAGGATCAAGTTCATCTCATTACAGCTATGATCTAAATGCTCATGTAAAGCCATTGCTTATTCGAGATCAACTTACACTTAGCAGATCAGGTGGTTTAAACTGATCTGAGGTCAGTTTTCAGCTTCAATTTACGGTAGCAGAGTGAAACAGAAGGTGAATGGCTTTAAGCATAGTGTTTAAAGGTCTGATCTGAGATCTGTTTCAAGAGGAGCTTCAAGAAGCGGCCAAACAAACTGATATGATTGGAGAGCTGTAAAACCTTTGCACTCTGTGAGTAGCATACAGTGTTAAATGTGTTAAAAAACTGTTTGTTTGATGGGTCAAGGCCAAACAGTGTCAGAGAAATATAAAGCTAGTTACTAAGTGACTGCTAAGCCCAACGGTGGACAAAACAACCATCTACAGTTGAAGGCAAAATTACTAGCCCTCCTGTGAAAATTTTATTCTTTTTGAGATATTTCCCAAGCGTTAACAAAGCGTTTCTCAAGACTTCCTATAATATTTTTTTCTCCTGGAGAAAGTTCTTTATTTCTTTTAGTTTGACTGGAATAAAAGCTGTTTTTAAATGGCTTGAAATTACTTTTAAGGTAAATATTTTAGCCTCCTTGAAAAATGACTTTTGTATGATTGGCCACAAAACAAACCATTGTTGTTCAATGACTTGCCTAGTAAACCCAATTAATCCTTTAAAACACAAAATAACAGGTAAATATTGTGTACTGTACTGTCATCCTGACAAAGACAAAAGAAAGATCAGTTATTAAACCTATTTAGTTTAAAAATGTATTGACAATCTTCTCTTTAGTAAACAGGTCTTGGTAAATATGTGAAAAAGAATGAAAATTTCACAGACAGGCTAACAATTTCTCCTTCAACCATACAACCTTACTTTGATGGTTTACAACACCAGCTACAGTACTGCAAAACAAGTGGCCTTGGTGTTTTAGGATCACACAAGGGCCAAAGAAGAAAGGTCACCAGAACACATGAATGGCTGTGGGTGGGAAGCACAGGTGAGACACTAAATTCTGCAACACTTTTGCTGCAGGGTCTGTCGACAAGTCTCATTCTTCTGACATGGATAGCTGCCTGTCTGTCTATGCATCAATATGGGGAATCTATACACTAAATGCTGTTTTTTCTACAGTTCTCATGTTGTCACAATGCAACACAAAGCTGTCACAATAAACACTGCCATGAGAAGGGTCAAAGGTCAGGGAAGCCCTCAGTGAGTTCAAGAACTCCAAAGGTCCTGTCTTATTATATGTCTGTGTTTCTATCTTAGAGTTGAAGTCAGAATTATTAGCCCCCATTTAATTTTTTTTTTTCTTTTTAAAATATTTGCCAAATTATGTTTAACAGAGCAAGGAAATTTTCACAGTATGTCTGATAATATATTTTTCTTCTGGAGAAGGTCTTATTTGTTTATTTTCGACTAGATAAAAAACAGCTTTTAATTTTTTAATAGCCCCTTTAAGCTAATTTTTTTTCGATAGTCTCCAGAACAAACCATCATTATACATAACTTGCCTAATTAACCTAATTAACCTAGGTAAGCTTTTAAATGTCACTTTAAGCTGTATAGAAGTGTCTAGAAAAATATCGAGTCAAATATTATTTACTGTCATCATGGCAAAGATAAAAGAAATCAGTTATTAGAGATGAGTTATTCAAACTATTATTTTTAGAAATGTGTTGAAAACAATATTCTCTCGCAGTTAAACAGAAATTGGGGAAAAAAATAAACAGGGGGGCTAATAATTCTTCAACTGAACTATTAACTGAATAACTGAAGACTTCAACTGAACAGTATATATAAAAACATACTATAGCAATTTATACTAATACTATAGTGTTTTGAGTTGTACAGTAAGGAAATGTATTATACTGTATATAGTATAGTATCTACAATTATCTGTTAATGAATGCTAGAATAGTATAACTATAGTGAACTGGATAACTGTAATAAATACTGAAGCATATGTTTAGTTTCCCTACAGTAAACTGTGGTGTATTACAGTTACTGTATACAGTAAACCATTTACTGTTATTTTAAACTACTATTTAGAATGAGCTGAGACAATAATTTTGTTACAACTTAACTGTTTTATGTTCAATCCATTTTTAACTTTAAAAATATCTAATAAGTTAACTTAATTGCTTTAGGTCCTATGAAAAATCAATAGAGTTTATGCCGAAGTATGCTAAAAGACTTGTAATTTGTCAGTAACCTGGGTTAAGCGCTTCCGTGAACTGTATGCCACTGCAAAATCAGCGCGTTTAAGGTTTATTTTCTTTAAAAATCAGCGATCTCCACTGGCTGAGTGACATTGGATATAAAATGGGTCTCAGATTGTACAAGAAGCACTGCATTCCCCACCATGTCTTTAAAATATGAACATTTATTTTACCCCAGTGTATTCAATGGAGCTTCTGCGCTAGCCTTCCAATTTGACGGCGCGTGCGAGTAAACAGCTTTTGTCTCATTTTACGCTTGAGCAACTAAATGAATGCCAAAGTCTATTTAACTGGTTATAATTTAATTACAGTACAACATCGATGCTGTAAAAAGAACTGTATAAAAGGGAAAAAAGTCACATTAACCGTTCACCAGAAGTTTATCAGTATGGGAAGAAACACTATAGCACCGCATATACCTTATTGCATGGAACCTGTTTTTACAGTGAATAACACACCCTACATTGTAAAAATTGCTGGGTTCTACACAATTCCTTTATGTTGTTCCAACACAAATAAATCAAATCAAATTAATTGTTTTACAAACTGAAGTAGATTGAACATAAAACTATTAAGTTGTCCCCAAAAAACTGAAGAATTGTGTAGTTGAATAACAAGTAGTTTGAACAAGCAGCAACAAAAATATTTGTTTGAGTGTACAGTTGTTGAAAACTTTGTTTATAGTGCCATAGTTGATGTATTACCACAGTAAATTACCATGGCAGATTAATT